>NC_060174.1:88877862-89177862 GCF_021184085.1 Oncorhynchus gorbuscha
GTGGAAGGTAAAGCACGAAAAGCCTCAAAAGATACTCAAAAAACAAACAAACAAGAACAAAAAACAGAATTTCACAAGAGAGTCCACCGGGATCAACAAGAGTTCTCAGAGTACTAGGGCTGGGTGCTAACATACAAACACAGAGCAAAGAACAGAGGAAAACAAAGGGTTTAAATACAATCAGGGGAAACGAGGCACAGGTGCAAATAATAATGGGGATCAAGAGAAAACAAAAGGTCAAAAGGCACAATGGGGGCATCTAGTGACCAAAAACCGGAACAACCCTGGCCAAATCCTGACAGCTTTAGGTGTACATGTTCTCTCAGATTGTAATATTGCACTATTATGTGTGGTATTGTACTAATATGTGTAATATTGTACTACTACAACAAACCATATGTGTTATGTCTGAATTGACTTGAGCAGCTGTACTGTATTAGACATTTTCAGGTCCTGTTCACTCAGGTCATGACTCATGAGCAATTGTAAGGTTAAGAATATTAGCAGAGAGATATTCAAGTACTTGAGGATTCATCAATAGCCAGAACATGATTTATCTGAAATGTGTACAAACCATTTGCATATTATTCAAACATCAATATATCAATATTATTATCAACTGCAAGCTAAAAAAAAATCCACTTGGTTTGGGATTACAGTACTATGTTTGCCTATAGTGTAAATTACGGTATGGTACTGAATAAGTACCATGTTTACCTATGGTGTTAAGTGCATCAAATCATATGAAGGAACACGTAAGCTATGTTGAACAGCATCACTAGTTGTAAAAAAACTTTCATACAGTAAATGCTTATGTCAGCAACCACAAACAGACAGGCTACACCTCAAACTGCAGTTATAGACACAAGCATTAATGAATGATTGCTCTACTAATCCCCTGCTTATTCCTCCATATTGTCTATATAGTCCATATACTGAGTTTCTTCAAAAGTCGAATGTCAGATTTAAGGATGACTCCAGTTGGGTGACTCCAGTGTGCTGTAAAGTGAATGGGCCGGTGCTGTGTCAGATGGCATGCACCACATTGGCCACAGTCTGTTTCTCCTGCTCGTGCCGTTTCCTCAGGGCCTCCACTATGGCCAGCTGGGATAGGTCGAGGCCCTCCCGGAGGCGAGTGTTGCCCCTAAGGGTCCCCTGGGCTCTCTCTGGCTCTCTGGTCTTTGGCTGCTGGGCCTGGGGCAATACCTTGGGCCTCAGGATGCTCCTGGCGTACTCCAGGGCCTTAAATCCAATGGAAATAAAAGGTCAAATTTGATTTAACACTGACAGGTATAATGAGATTAATATAATACCGTTATAATGCATTGTAAGACTTTCTATGAACATGTATGATGCTCTTATAATTTCCCATATCATCCCTCCTAACTAAATCACTGCCACCTTGAGTCAATAAAACACTTGCTATAAACATATAAGATGACAAAGACTCATGCTTACAAGTAATAAACAAGTAATAAAGCATTAGGCTTTATGTAAAGTTTTACAGAAATATAGTTTGGAGACAGAGGGGCAGGTACAACTGCAAGAACTGGGGGAAAAAAACTATGCTTTCAAATGGCCGATTGAACTTGGGGATACAACTTTGTGACAGAATGTTGATGTGTCTTTAATTGATCTCTGTCTTGCAATCAAGTGACATTTCAGTGCATGGGAATTCATTTGTTATCTGTAAATAACAAAATGGCGACTGGAAGTGCAATACAGACAATTTGCCTAAATAAGCCTATTGTTTCCCAGAGGATGCAGTAAGCTCATACACTGTTTCGAATTGTCTTCTATTATCTGAGAGACAAAGATACCACACTGTGTGATGGAGCAGACAGATAATGATGATGGACAAATTGACTGAGGAAACCGGGGGGAGATGGATGCACTTGAAGCGATGTACTCTCTCTCGCTCTTTTTTCTCTCTCTTTCCTTCTTTCTCTCCCTGTTGCCGTCTTTCAACCTCTGAATCTCCCTCCCCCTCTCTCTCCCTCTGATTTTCTCTCTGATTCTCTTTCTGTTTCTGATTCTCTCTGTCTCTTTCTCTGTTACCTTCCTCCTAGGAACCATGTTGTCCTTGTTGTTGCTGCCCACTGCGTTCCTGGCGGCTGGCAGAAAGGGAATCCTACTTATCTTCTTGTTCTGCTCGCGGATCACATTTGAATACAGCTTCTGTCGTCTCATTTTCTCGGCCTGAGCCACGTTGTGAATGAACAGAGAAAGAAAGAGAGGGAGATTACAAAAGAGTGGGTTTAATTAACTGAGCCATTTCTCCCTTAAGACCCTATTCTCTTTGTGTATACCTTGGCGGAGCCTCTCCACACCGCCCGACAAAATCAAATACAACAAACCATTCAGAAGGCCTATCAACATTTACACATATCATTCACTAATAGGGCCGACCCTAGAGACAGAGACGGCCTCAATCTAGTGCAAATTGGCCATACATGCTCACTTTTTACTCTCAGGGATTAACAAAAGATACATCAGACCCCAAATACCATTCAACCTTCCAGGGCTACTCTCATTTGCTTTGTGATTCCAATTGAATCTGTTCAGAACGAGACAAGTCTTTAATGAGAAACAGGGAGAGAGGGGCGGGATATAATGGAAGCACAAAGAGGCCATTGAAGATCATCAGCTGAATAAAATGAAGCGGGTAAATGGATTTATGAAGCATCTAATCATTACCGTTGTCTGTTTGAGACCTACATTCCTTTTTTTTTAACAAACACTTTAAAAAAGTTAAGATTTAAGATTGCTGAATAAAAAAGTCTCCCGAGTGGCGCAGCGGTCTAAGACACTGCATTTCAGTACAAGAGGTGTCATTACAGTCCCTGGTTCGAATCCAGGCCGTCATTGGGAGTCCCATAGGGTGGTGCACAATTGGCCCAGCGTCATCCATGTTGGGTCATTGTAAATAATGTTATTAACTGACTTGCCTAGTAAAGCATAGGGTACAGAATTGCTGGAAGCCATAGGAACATATTATTATTTGGTATGACAATTGGTTTTAAGGTAGGCAGAGGCACTTACTGTAATTTCTGTGGTGGTGTAATCAGGCCCAAGGCCTCCAAGATAAACGTCCTGCTTCAGCTGCTTATAGTCCTTCAGGGTGTAGGCCTAGGACAATACACACACACACAAACACGCTACATATTATGAGATAATACTTATTATTAAGGCATGGAATGACATACACACACATTAAACTTTATATGGAAATGATGCCTACCTAAGTACAGAAATATCTATATTTTGCCTTTAAACAGGTTGTTGATAAGTGCCTGTATGTTTGGGTCTTTTGGTATTAAGGGGTGTTTGTATTGCACCCTGGGGAGTGGAGTCCCAGGGACAGGTTGACAGAGAGATTCTCTCTTCTAGGCAGAGAGACGAGGAAGCACCTTAATCCGCAATGTATTTCTGAGGTGCACTCGAGCAGCAATCCACAAACTGCCCCGGACAATAGGGGACTAATCATTCCAGATCGGACTGGCTCCTTTTAGGGGCTTAGGCCACTTTGGAATTAGCCATTGGTCATGGAGATGGCTTCCTGTTGAGTTATTTTCTTTCTTTTCAACCCCCTCCCATCTGCTTTCACATTTTTTGATACCCTCCACATTGGGGTGTTTACAAATCTACCCTGTAATCTTGTCAGACATGATGGCGAACATGACAAAGTGGGGATATAGGAAGAGGAAAGGGGCAGGGGAAAGGCTAGTGGGGATACAGGGAAAGGAAAGGGGCAGGGGAGAGGCTAGTGGGGATACAGAGAGAGAAAAGGGGCAGAGTATTTGGTATTTTGGGTATTTCGTCCCCTTGGAATGAGCGCAACCCAAACAAAACTCATCTCCAATATGGAATCATGTGCGGTCAAAATAAATTGTGAGCCAGGGCAACACATTGGCTAAAGGCAAAACACAAAACTCACTGACTGCCCACCCTTGAGAGACAATCAGCAACCAAGTTGTCATTCCCACGGACATGTCTGGTTTCCAAGGGAAACGCCTGCAATAGCCGTAGTAACTCCTCTCGTTAGGAAAGTTACCACCTCACTGCGGAGCTTCTCTTTCTTTTAAGGGTTCACTCGGCAGGCATGTTGTTAAATAAAATTCACTATAGGGAAAGGGCGTGAAAAGCGAGCCTGCAACGGTGACCCCAGAACAGGCAACAAAACCAGAACTTGGTCACCCACATCGAAAGTGCAGTTTTCTGCATTCCGATTGTACCAAATTTTTGTTTTTGTTTGTACCCTCTCCAGATTCTCACTGGCAAACTCACAGACGAGATGCAATCTGTATCAAAAAGCGCTAACGTGCTCCAACAGATTTGTTTTTGTTTTTAACGTGTCGCCCTGCAACAACCTCTCTCTTAACAAACTCAAAGGATCTCTGACATGATATCCAAACAGCACAAGAGGGACCCCTTCATCCCAGTCTTCCTCAAACTCAAAGCAGGAAGCTCTCAACATAGACTTAAAGGTCTGATGAAATCTCTCAAGAGCACCTTGAGACTCTGGGTGGTAGGTACTAGAGGGGCAATCGGTTATACCCAACTGTTGTAGCATTTGTTGGAATACCTTTGACATCAAATTCGAACCTTGGTCCGACTGCACTGTGGTCCATACGTTGAAATTTTTTCGCCAGGTCCTTAACAATACTGGGAACTGTGATTTTCCTCAATGGAATGGCCTCAAGGAAATGAGTGTCAGCACATATTATGGTTAAGAGAAACTGGTTACCACTCTTGGCTTTGGGCAAAGGACCAACACAGAGTACCAGAATCCTGTTGAAAGGTTTGTCAAAAGCAGGAAGAGGCAGCAAAGGTGCAACCGGTACAGCATGGTTCGGTTTACCCATCTTCTGGTAAACACGACAGGATTTACAGTAAGCCAGATGGCCTGCCATACTACCATCGTGAGCCAGCCTCAGTATCTCTTGTTGAAGCGTAACTGGAATGACAATTTGAGATACACTAGGCCAATCGTTTTGCCCGAAGTGGTGCAAGAACGCCATTTCCTCATTAAAACACCATCTCTGTCAAAGCAACCCACATAAACTTTATCAAACTCCTCCATTGGATGTATCTCAGCAAAAAGAGGGGAGAGGGAAACATCTTTAATCTGTTCTGCAATCTGCTGCTTCCTAGACAACCCTCGCTTCCTTCAGTGATCCTACAAACTCACTTACCTTTGGGGTTTTCAAAGGAGAGTTCAACTCAGGAGGTTTAGCTAAATCAGGATCACCCATAAACGTCTCGGACAAATCAACCATGGTAGGATCGCTGACATCCTCCTCCACACTAGACTTGCTCCCAGTGACTTTCTTAGACATAGCACGTGTAACAGCAGGGATCAAGTCCATGGCTTTTTTTATTAGCCTGTGTGTTTATGCATCTTTCAAAAATGATTCCACCAATCGTATAACCCCTCTAGGTGGATGTCAGTGACAGAAACGCTACCACAAAAATGTATTTTGAACACTCAAATATTTGGGCACAGCAGAGCTTCAGAGAGGTGACTAGAGCGACTACCATACTCATGGGAAACAAAATCCCATTTACGTTCCACTGCAAAAATGTCTCTCAAACAGAAGGTGGAACTAACTGACCAACAAACAAATCGAAGGGTTCTGAAAGACACTCATGGAGGTGTCCACTGAAAGTTCACTAGCAACAACTGGAACTTAAAAGACACGCACCATGGGGCCCACTAAATTTGCCCCAAAAGTGTCATGTTTTGTCTTATATTGTCTTATCATTTTGCTTTCCCTTCTGTTCGTTTTCCCCCTGCTGGTCTTTTTAGGTTCGTTCCCTTTTTTCTCTCTCCCTCCCTCTCTCTCTTCTCTCTATCGTTCCGTTCCTGCTCCCAGCTGTTCCTATTCCCCTAATCAATCATTTAGTCTTTCCACACCTGTTCCCTATCTTTTCCTCTGATTAGAGTCCTTATTTCTCCCCTTGTTTTCCGTTTCTGTCCTGTCGGATCCTTGTATATTGTTCACCGTGCTGTGTCTTTGTCTCGCCATGTCGTGTCGTGTTTCCCTCAGATGCTGCGTGGTGAGCAGGTGTCTGAGTCTGCTACGGTCAGTGCCTTCCCGAGGCAACCTACAGTTTATGGTCGAGTCTCCAGTCTGTCCTCGTCATTACGAGTGGAATTGTTTTTTATGCTTTGTTTACCGCTCCGATTTGTCTAGGAGTATTGCATATTTCCTTTACTGGAATAAAGACTCTGTTTTCGCCAAGTCGCTTTTGGGTCCTCATTCACCTGCATAACAGAAGGATCCGACCAAAGAATGGACCCAGCGACTACAGACGCTCGTAACACTGCCGTCGAGATCCAAGGAGCCATGCTCGGCAGACACGAGCAGGAATTGTCTGCTGCTCGTCATGCCGTGGAGAACCTGGCCGCTCAGGTTTCCGACCTCTCTGGACAGTTCCAGAGTCTTCGTCTCGTGCCACCTGTTACTTCCTGGTCTGCCGAGCCTCCGGAACCTAGGGTTAATAACCCACCTTGATACTCCGGGCAGCCCACGGAGTGCCGCTCCTTTCTCACACAGTGTGATATTGTGTTCTCTCTCCAACCCAACACATACTCTAGAGAGAGAGCTCGGGTTGCTTACGTCATATCACTCCTTACTGGCCGGGCTCGAGAGTGGGGCACAGCTATCTGGGAGGCAAGGGCTGATTGTTCTAACAATTACCAGAACTTTAAAGAGGAGATGATTCGGGTTTTTGACCATTCAGTTTTTGGTAGGGAGGCTTCTAGGGCCCTGGCTTCCCTATGCCAAGGTGATCGATCCATAACGGATTACTCTATAGAGTTTCGCACTCTTGCTGCCTCTAGTGACTGGAACGAGCCGGCGCTGCTCGCTCGTTTTCTGGAGGGACTCCACGCAGTGGTTAAAGATGAGATTCTCTCCCGGGAGGTTCCTTCCAGTGTGGACTCTTTGATTGCTCTCGCCATCCGCATAGAACGACGGGTAGATCTTCGTCACCAAGCTCGTGGAAGAGAGCTCGCGTTAACGGTGTTTCCCTGCTCCGCATCGCAACCATCTCCCTCCTCTGGCTCAGAGACTGAGCCCATGCAGCTGGGAGGTATTCGCATCTCGACTAAGGAGAGGGAACGGAGGATCACCAACCGCCTGTGCCTCTATTGCGGACTTGCTGGACATTTTGTCAATTCATGTCCAGTAAAAGCCAGAGCTCATCAGTAAGCGGAGGGCTACTGGTGAGCGCTACTACTCAGGTCTCTCCATCTAGATCCTGTACTACTATGTCGGTCCATCTACGCTGGACTGGTTCGGGTGCTACATGCAGTGCCTTGATAGACTCTGGGGCTGAGGGTTGTTTTATGGACGAAGCATGGGCTCGGAAACATGACATTCCTTTCAGACAGTTAGACAAGCCTACGCCCATGTTCGCCTTAGATGGTAGTCATCTCCCCAGTATCAGATATGAGACACTACCTTTAACCCTCACAGTATCTGGTAACCACAGTGAGACTATTTCTTTTTTGATTTTTCGTTCACCTTTTACACCTGTTGTTTTGGGTCATCCCTGGCTAGTATGTCATAATCCTTCTATTAATTGGTCTAGTAATTCTATCCTATCCTGGAACGTTTCTTGTCATGTGAAGTGTTTAATGTCTGCTATCCCTCCCGTTTCTTCTGTCCCCACTTCTCAGGAGGAACCTGGCGATTTGACAGGAGTGCCGGAGGAATATCATGATCTGCGCACGGTCTTCAGTCGGTCCCGAGCCAACTCCCTTCCTCCTCACCGGTCGTATGATTGTAGTATTGATCTCCTTCCGGGGACCACTCCTCCTCGGGGTAGACTATACTCTCTGTCGGCTCCCGAACGTAAGGCTCTCGAGGATTATTTGTCTGTGTCTCTTGACGCCGGTACCGTAGTGCCTTCTTCCTCTCCGGCCGGGGCGGGGGTTTTTTTGTTAAGAAGAAGGACGGTACTCTGCGCCCTGCGTGGATTATCGAGGGCTGAATGACATAACGGTTAAGAATCGTTATCCGCTTCCCCTTATGTCATCAGCCTTCGAGATTCTGCAGGGAGCCAGGTGCTTTACTAAGTTGGACCTTCGTAACGCTTACCATCTCGTGCGCATCAGAGAGGGGGACGAGTGGAAAACGGCGTTTAACACTCCGTTAGGGCATTTTGAGTATCGGGTTCTGCCGTTTGGTCTCGCCAATGCGCCAGCTGTTTTTCAGGCATTAGTTAATGATGTTCTGAGAGACATGCTGAACATCTTTGTTTTTGTCTACCTTGACGATATCCTGATTTTTTCACCGTCACTCGAGATTCATGTTCAGCACGTTCGACGTGTACTCCAGCGCCTTTTAGAGAATTGTCTCTACGTGATGCTGAGAAGTGCTCTTTTCATGTCTCCTCCGTTACTTTTCTCGGTTCTGTTATTTCCGCTGAAGGCATTCAGATGGATTCCGCTAAGGTCCAAGCTGTCAGTGAGTGGCCCGTTCCAAGGTCACGTGTCGAGTTGCAGCGCTTTCTAGGTTTCGCTAATTTCTATCGGCGTTTCATTCGTAATTTCGGTCAAGTTGCTGCCCCTCTCACAGCTCTTACTTCTGTCAAGACGTGTTTTAAGTGGTCCGGTTCCGCCCAGGGAGCTTTTGATCTTCTAAAAGAACGTTTTACGTCCGCTCCTATCCTCGTTACTCCTGACGTCACTAGACAATTCATTGTCGAGGTTGACGCTTCAGAGGTAGGCGTGGGAGCCATTCTATCCCAGCGCTTCCAGTCTGACGATAAGGTTCATCCTTGCGCTTATTTTTCTCATCGCCTGTCGCCATCTGAACGCAACTATGATGTGGGTAACCGCGAACTGCTCGCCATCCGCTTAGCCCTAGGCGAATGGCGACAGTGGTTGGAGGGGCGACCGTTCCTTTTGTCGTTTGGACAGACCATAAGAACCTTGAGTACATCCGTTCTGCCAAACGACTTAATGCTCGTCAAGCTCGTTGGGCGTTGTTTTTCGCTCGTTTCGAGTTTGTGATTTCTTACCGTCCGGGTAGTAAGAACACCAAGCCTGATGCCTTATCCCGTCTTTTTAGTTCTTCTGTGGCTTCTACTGATCCCGGGGGGATTCTTCCTTATGGGCGTGTTGTCGGGTTGACAGTCTGGGGAATTGAAAGACAGGTTAAGCAAGCACTCACGCACACTGCGTCGCCGTGCGCTTGTCCTAGTAACCTTCTTTTCGTCCCTGTTTCTACTCGTCTGGCTGTTCTTCAGTGGGCTCACTCTGCCAAGTTAGCTGGTCATCCCGGCGTTCGAGGTACTCTTGCTTCTATTCGCCAGCGCTTTTGGTGGCCTACTCAGGAGCGTGACACGCGCCGTTTCGTGGCTGCTTGTTCGGACTGCGCGCAGACTAAGTCAGGTAACTCTCCTCCTGCCGGTCGTCTCAGACCGCTTCCCATTCCTTCTCGACCATGGTCTCACATCGCCCTAGACTTCATTACCGGTCTGCCTTTGTCTGCGGGGAAGACTGTGATTCTTACGGTTGTCGATAGGTTCTCTAAGGCGGCACATTTCATTCCCCTCGCTAAACTTCCTTCCGCTAAGGAGACGGCACAAATCATCATCGAGAATGTGTTCAGAATTCATGGCCTCCCGTTAGACGCCGTTTCAGACAGAGGCCCGCAATTCACGTCACAGTTTTGGAGGGAGTTCTGTCGTTTGATTGGTGCGTCCGTCAGTCTCTCTTCCGGGTTTCATCCCCAGTCTAACGGTCAAGCAGAGAGGGCCAATCAGACGATTGGTCGCATACTACGCAGCCTTTCTTTTAGAAACCCTGCGTCTTGGGCAGAACAGCTTCCCTGGGCAGAATACGCTCACAACTCGCTTCCTTCGTCTGCTACCGGGTTATCTCCGTTTCAGAGTAGTCTGGGTTACCAGCCTCCTCTGTTCTCATCCCAGCTTGCCGAGTCCAGCGTTCCCTCCGCTCAAGCGTTTGTCCAACGTTGTGAGCGCACCTGGAGGAGGGTGAGGTCTGCACTTTGCCGTTACAGGGCACAGACTGTGAGAGCCGCCAATAAACGTAGGATTAAGAGTCCTAGGTATTGTTGCGGCCAGAGAGTGTGGCTTTCCACTCGCAACCTTCCTCTTACGACAGCTTCTCGTAAGTTGACTCCGCGGTTCATTGGTCCGTTCCGTGTCTCCCAGGTCGTCAATCCTGTCGCTGTGCGACTGCTTCTTCCGCGACATCTTCGTCGCGTCCATCCTGTCTTCCATGTCTCCTGTGTCAAGCCCTTTCTTCGCACCCCGTTCGTCTTCCCTCCCCCTCCCGTCCTTGTCGAGAGCGCACCTATTTACAAGGTACGTAGGATCATGGACATGCGTTCTCGGGACGGGGTCACCAATACTTAGTGGATTGGGAGGGTTACGGTCCTGAGGAGAGGAGTTGGGTTCCGTCTCGGGACGTGCTGGACCGTTCGCTGATTGATGATTTCCTCCGTTGCCGCCAGGATTCCTCCTCGAGTGCGCCAGGAGGCGCTCGGTGAGTGGGGGGGTACTGTCATGTTTTGTCTTATATTGTCTTATCATTTTGCTTTCCCTTCTGTTCGTTTTCCCCTGCTGGTCTTTTTAGGTTCGTTCCCTTTTTTCTCTCTCCCTCCCTCTCTCTCTTCTCTCTATCGTTCCGTTCCTGCTCCCAGCTGTTCCTATTCCCCTAATCAATCATTTAGTCTTTCCACACCTGTTCCCTATCTTTTCCTCTGATTAGAGTCCCTATTTCTCCCCTTGTTTTCCGTTTCTGTCCTGTCGGATCCTTGTATATTGTTCACCGTGCTGTGTCTTTGTCTCACCCTGTCGTGTCGTGTTTCCCTCAGATGCTGCGTGGTGAGCAGGTGTCTGAGTCTGCTACGGTCAGTGCCTTCCCGAGGCAACCTACAGTTTATGGTCGAGTCTCCAGTCTGTCCTCGTCATTACGAGTGGAATTGTTTTTTATGCTTTGTTTACCGCTCCGATTTGTCTAGGAGTATTGCATATTTCCTTTACTGGAATAAAGACTCTGTTTTCGCCAAGTCGCTTTTGGGTCCTCATTCACCTGCATAACAAAAAGAGGCAAACAAAAGAAAAACCTACACCAAACGTAAAGACAGGAAGCAAACCACAAAGATGGCATAAAACAAAATCAGGGAAATCAGATAAATAATTGTTTGTCTAGAAATCAAAATTGGGAAATCCATTTAATGATGTTAACCCTCCGCATCTATCAAGAAAACTGGAGCACTGGGCCAGCCACTCTTAAATAGCACCAGGGCCAGCACAGGTGCAACACCTTCCCACCTTTCCACTATAGTCCAACCTCAAAACATAAATGGAAAAGCCAAAGCCTGTAACAGTAATCACGTGATAAAAGTAATTTTCTCAGATGAATTGGTACCTTAAAAATAACCAGTAGAATATCTATTTAAGTTACCTACTAAATACAAATAGTAGGCTACGTTATAACATTAACTGAGTGTTTTCTCTTAGAAAGCGAATGTCTACTACTGTATGTGGATGTCTCTAGTCTGTGCTACACTACCTTATGGGAGCAGGGCTGACTTTCTCTGTTCCTCAATGGGACACACCTGCAGGGCTCAAGATGGCCAACGAAAGAGGCCGTCATTGCATGTAAATGGATGTCTTTAGCCACCCCTTTCCTCCCTCTCTCTTTTATTCACCTTATACTCTTACACGTCTCAAAATGGTTGTTTTACCTCATCATCTCAATGCTATTAAGTTCATCTTACAGGCATTAGAAAATTAATCTGAGGTAAAGGAGAACATGAGATTGTCATCTCTGCCGTCAAAGAATATTGTTTGTGTGACTTGTGCAATGCTGATTATGCCCTTTGAGATTAGGCAAATGGCTGTCATGTAATTAGCCCATTAACTGTATTGAGAAAGGTAACCATGCCCTGGCTTGTTAGTGTGGCAATTAAAGATTAACACACAAATAGTGTGCTAAAGTTAACACACACAGGTGCACACACACACACCTTGTAAATTACTCTCTCTTTCAGTTGTTTCTCTCTCCTCATCTGTGCCAGGTAGGCCTCAGAGCTGCTTCTCTGCATGGAGGTGAATCTCTGTGCAGCTCTGTCATGGACTAGCTCAGTGTCTCCCATCGTTCTTTTACCTATAGGGGGCAGCACTGTGTAGGAGCAGGAGTATTTTGTCTCGGCGGTGTAAGTAGACCTGTGACTATCCTCATCATCATACTGCAGGACAATGTGGTTTTCACGCTGCAATGGGGCGTTCTCCTGGTGCCAGAGATGCGGTGGTTCTCTGCTGCCCTGGCAGAGAGGGGGCATCCCTGGGAAGCCCTGACTGCTGCGAGAGCCCCGACCTGGACACAGTGGAGACACATCAGCCTGTGGAACCAAAGCCAGCTGTAATGAACCGTGGTCATGGGGACAGGGGTGAGGGCCTGGGTGGGAGTAAGGGTTTACCAGGATGGTGTTCCTAAGCGGTACATTGGCGTTAGGGCTGTATCCGTCTATAGACTGTGGCTTTCTCTGGGGGCTGGGGCCACTACAGGGCTTGGGTATGGTGAGAACGGTGTCCTGGTGATGGCAGGGCATAAAAGCGAGGAACTTGGACAAGGTGTTGATGTTGAGGTGGACGGTGGGGGACTGTGTTAAGGGGATGCATTGGGGCTGGTGTGGCTGGGTGTCCAGTATGCTAGACTGGGAATCTGTGACACTGAGTGCCTGGAGGTGGGGTGAGTGCTGGGGTTGGTGGTGGGAGTGAGCCTGGGTCCTGGCTGCAGGTCTGGTGGTGTCGGTGGGGGGGCTCAGGTAGCAGTCTCTTGGCCTGGCTTTGACCCCCTGAGCCAGGGCTCTCTTCTCACTGGGGGGTTTGGGATTCATTCTCTGCTGAGCTTGCTTTTCTTTGGAGATCTGAGTTACCTGTGAGTAGGGGTTGGAAAAACAGAACTCACATTTAGAATAACAGCAACCAACAGGCTAACAGTAATATGATCAACTCAACACTGAAAATAAGGAAAACAAAAGATACAAGTTCAATATCAATGATGTAGGTAATGGAGGTCAAACAAGTTGTGAAAATCAGGACTTCCTGCATTGGTTAAAATATACTAACACTTGATTGATGAGTCACATGTAATAAATCTAACAAGGACCCTATTTAACAAAGGAAAATAGGGTAATAACCAAATATTTAAGAGCAGAGGATGCCAATGTACTGGAAATGTTCTTTCATTGACAAGATATCATATGAAATACGCTTTGGAAAAAGACATCAGAACGTACTTCCCATGATTGAGAAACACCAAAAAAATGCACTTAAAATGTTTATTATAAAACATACAATTCTAAATTTGTGAACAACCTCAGTGTGATGTGTTCCTTAACTCAACGTATCAGTGGGACGATGGCTGGAAGATTTTACCCACAATGTGGAAGAAATACCCCTCTTTCCTTATGTAACTGATGCTTTGTGGCTATTGTCATGACCAGAGAGGGCCTTTCATGTTATGTTGGAGATTCTCGTAGCATGGCCCTCCCAAATTATTTTGCCGGGCTCCGAGGCAATGTGCCTCAGAATCTATTGCCTCTGATTTAGCAAACACCAACTTCCCCTCATTCTAATGGGAAAATATTTCCACTCCTCTCCTCTACCAAGGCAACATTAGGGTGACCGCTCAAGTGCTCAAAATAATGATGTTTCTCCATTGCCCTCACTTTTTCCTGTCTGTAGAGGCTTCGGTTTCAGGACAGTTTTTGGGCGAAGGCCCTATTATGCCTCGACAACTCTATCAGACATAGATTGGGTCCGTAAAATTAAAATCCCAGGTGATAGTAGTGAACCCAAAAAGAGCAGAAAGCCCCTCGCTAGCAGTTATGCGTTATAAGGCAATTGAGCAAAGGAGAAAGTGAATGAGATCATAACATGAAAAGGAGTGGAGAGGGTCACACCTTGAGTTGCTGGGTTTTCTGGAGCCACCTCAGCTCCGGGTCTGAATTGTCCCCTTGGCTTTCCTCCTCCTGGTTCCCACCAATGGTAATCTCCTCTGTAGTATCGCAAAACTTTAGATAGAAAAAGAGGAGAGTGGAGCAAAAAGTGTCATTCAAAATGAATGAGCTGCTCATGGAACAGATTGAAAGACTTCAGGAAAATGTTGCTAAAAGCTGAGTTTGCTGTCTAACACTTGTATGAAAGCGTACATCGTTTGCATAAGAGGAAAGCAAATTGGAGGTAAATATTTCACAGCACAATTAACTGAGTTAAACAATGACAGTCCAGTCAGGTGCACAATACTCAAAACTGCCCAATATATATAGTGCCTTTAAAAGTATTCAAACCCCTTGAGTTTTTCCACATTTTGTTATTCTAAAATTGATTAAATAGTTTTTTCCCCACTCATCAATCTACACACAATACCCCATAATGACAAAGCAAAAACAGTTTGTTTTTTTTGCTAATTTATTTAAAATAAAATAAATGTAAATATTACATTTACATAAGTATTCAGACCCTTTACTCAGTACTTTGTTGAAGCACTTTTGGCAGTGATTACAGCATTGAGTCTTCTTGCGTATGACGCTACAAGCTTGGCACACCTGTATTTGGGGAGTTTCAGGTTTCTCCAGAGATGTTCGATCAGGTTTAAGTATGGGCTCTGACTGGGCCACTCAAGGACATTCAAAGACTTGTCCTGAAGCCACTCCTGCGTTGTCTTGGCTGTGTGCTTAGGGTCGTTCTCCTGTTGGAAGGTGAACCTTTGCCCCAGTCTGAGGTCCTGAGCACTCTGGAGCAGATTTTCATCAAGGATCTCTATGTACTTTGCTCCGTTCATCTTTGCCATGATCCTGACTTTATATAGAGAGGTGTGTGCCTTTCCAAATCATGTCCAATTAATTGAATTTATCACAGGTGGACTCCAATCAAGTTGTAGAAACATCTCAAGGATGATCAATGGAAACAGGATGCACCTGAGCTCAATTTCATGTCTCATAACAAAGGGTCTGAAAACGTATGTAACTAAGATATTTATGCTTTTCTTTGTAATAAATTTGCAAACATTTCAAAAAACTTGTTTTCGCTTTGTCATTATAGGGTATTGTGTGTAGATTGCTGAGGATTTGTTGTTTTAAAAAAATCAATTTTAGAATAAGGCTGTAATGTAACAAAATGTGGAAAAAGTCAAGGAGTCTGAATACTTTCCGAAGGCACTTTATCTTATTTTCCCCAAATAATGACAACAGTCAAAATAAAAATATTATTTTGAGAGGAGGCCTTTTGAGGACACTAAACTGCAGGGTTAAAAAAAAAGATAGTACTGATGTTTCCCCTAACCACCAAAACTACTCTGCTCTGTCAAATCTGTAGCATAGGTGTAACCTATATTTTTTTCAAGTAGCCTGCCTTACAATCAATTCCCTCACGTTTTGGCCTAAGCTCCACAAACCCTCACATTCATTCTCTTTCATTTTGTACTGTAATGCACCGTTTTTGAGAGAGAAATGTATTCAGCTAATGTCGTAATGAAAATCATTTAGTTAACTTGGGTCCATCACTCTGCGTCCTGAGGACAATCTGAGAGGATCAATGGTATTGACAGGCTGAGGAGTTCCTCGTTAAATGCCACTAATTCTGGGAGAGTGAATAGGCGAAGGTCAAAGAGAGTGAGTGGATGGAGTTGTAATATATCCATCAATAAGTGTGGCGTCAAACTGTTCTGTATATCTGCTGAAAGGCCAGGTATACGGGGAGCTGGGCTGATAACCCAATGCAGTGTCCTCCCTATCTGGGCAAGAAGGCACACAGATGATAGCTAAGCGGTGGCAAAAGCAGAGCCGGTGTTGTAGTACAAAGCTAATGAAAGAAGTAACTGAATTATATACTATTTTGGTAAGAAGACTGACATTTTAGAATTACTATCATGGTGGGATTTGGTTCATGTGATGTTATGGCCTATTCAGCAAAAGAAATGGCTGCCAAAAAATTGAAATAGGTTTTATGAGCAGTAGCATAACTTCTCAATGTGAAACTAGAGAAAACTAGGCTTATATCGTATCATTACCATTTCAATGTCAAATGTCAGAAAAACTATTCCACTTAAATACTGACATTTGAGGGGTGGTTTTGTAACTAAGTTAGGTGTTGATTATTTGGCACATAGAACTTAAGGTGATCCTGACAGTGTCAAGATCATATACAGTGGGACAAAAAAGTATTTAGTCAGCCACCAATTGTGAAGAGATTAGGGAGATTATCAGTGGTCTTGTATGTCTTACATTTCCTAATAACTGCTCCCACAGTTGATTTCTTCAAACCAAGCTGCTTACCTATTGCAGATTCAGTCTTCCCAGCCTGGTGCAGGTCTACAATTTTGTTTCTGGTGTCTTTTGAAAACTCTTTGGTCTTGGCCATAGTGGAGTTTGGAGTGTGACTGTTTGAGGTTGTGGACAGGTGTCTTTTATACTGATAACAAGTTCAAACAGGTGCCATTAATACAGGTAATGAGTGGAGGACAGAGGAGCCTCTTTAAGAAGAAGTTAGAGGTCTGTGAGAGCTAGAAATCTTGCTTGTTTGTAGGTGACCAAATACTTATTTTCCACCATAATTTGCAAATAAATTCATTAAAAATCCTACAAATGTGATTTTCTGGATTTTTTTTCTCAGTTTGTCTGTCATAGTTGAAGTGTACCTATGATGAAAATTACAGGCCTCTCTCATCTTTTTAAGTGGGAGAACTTGCACAATTGGTGGCTGACTAAATATTTTTTGCCCCATTGTAATTAGGAATTAGAATACTAGAATGGACATGGACCTTCTTATGATGGGATAAAGGTTAGCCATTTTGTTCAGGGAGTTGGTCAATCATGGTTTGCCAGTGCTGTGATAAGTTATTGTGTAAAATAATGAATTTCAAGAATGTATCTGCACTGTATTTTTGTTAGCTAGCCATCTAGCCAGCCAGTTTTAGAGTAATGATTCCATAGATTTTTCTAATTAACTGCCAATATGCCAACATTCCATTCAAATAATGCTGTCACTCCACAGCGGTACATTGTCTGAAATCAGTTGATGATAGGACTTAGACAAGTTGTAAATGCAACAAGTACTGATATTGTATCATATGAGAGCACTTACATATTTCCAAGAAAACAAAAATATAGACATGTATGGCCTGTTTACACGTATTTTAGAGGCTATTTATACAGAAAATTGGTGAAAAACCTGTACAAACTATTTATAATTATATGGCAATATTTTAGGTTGACAATAAATCTATTACACAATTTCTGATATATCACATGCCTTACTTTTATTTTCCTGCATAAGTAAAATCAAGACGATGCCTCTACTGCCATTAATTCCAATTAGACTGGTTTGGATTTCTCCCTGACCAATATGGCTACCATTTTCATACCATCCTGGAACTTTAAGGATTTATGACATAGACCCTCTAGTAATTTAATAGGTGGTCTAATGGTCCAGGTGTTGTCCTGTCTGTCCCCAAGCCTGACACTGGTGGAGCAGCAGCTGTTTTGTGTGTAGATCAGTAACAGGTGTCAATGACTCCACCAATGACAGTATCCACCTACCCACCTCTCAATCCCCAGCTTTCCCATGGCAAGACAGGACCACAACCTTTGCCCGTGCCCCCTGACACTGCCTTTTGTCACCCATTATAAAAATCCCAATCAATTGGAGCCAAATGATCTAAGCCAAATTGCATTTTGAGCATTGTAAGCTGTGTAATATCTATTCTGCTAAATTGGGGCCCGTAATTGCCCTCCTCTATGCGAGACGAGCCACAACAAATTCCAGGCAATTGGGCATACCATTTTACCTTGAGCTGCCCAGGAAACATCAGTTTTTGCAATGAAGACTTCAAAGGGCCGCGGATCTTGGATTGCTATTTGGTTGCTATTGTGGCCAGGCCCAGGCAATCTTGATTAGGTGTTTACACTGAGGTAGGCTATACAGTGGCCGAGAGCCCCCGGGAAGCTTTGGTCTAAAACTATTAAGAGATTGTACATTATGTCCCATGGCTTTGAAGTGAGGGCCTGAGAGACAGGCGAGGGACTCAGCGGGGCTGAGTGCAATAGCTGAAGATTGCTGCTGCTACTTCTGTCTTTATCAAAGGGGACCACTGCTGGAGCCCATCGTTGCTCCTGACACTCGCCGGCTACAAGGTTGCCGCATTACAAGATTGTGTACATTTTAATAACACTGCTAATTATGCAAGTTGGTTTCAGACAGTCTTGTCTGTCAAAAATCAAATGGGGCCTTTTAAAGAGAGCATAAAGAGCATGGTTAGCTGGGCTTGGATAATGATGGTGGTGAAACTGATGCGATTTGTCTAAGGAATTGGCTTCTTTTGAAGGAGATTGTGGAGAAAGAGAAGGAAACGCACAATATGCAGCAGAAAAATCATATCAGAAAAGAATGAGTAGGCCTGGTAATCATTATATAATGACTTGTACTTGTTCTGCTGTTTGAAAATTGAGCCTCCATCTGCGCCAATAGGTTATCCTTATACAAATGATACAATAACTAAACCTTATACAAATGTTCTAAGAACGTTGGACTGCTTAATTTCATGGTGCTGGATTGCATCAAGGAGGCGGTAACACAAACTAGCCTGATCATTCTCAAACGAATGCATTAAAATTCAATTTAGCATACAATGCATGCAAATTGGTGACTGGAATCTTTATCCACAATTTCACCCGTCGAGTAAAATATGTTGTGTGGTTAGTAGTAGTAGCAATGAGAAAACAACACGCTAAGTCAAAGGAGACTGGCAAAACAGACAGTTTAGGGGAAGGAGAATGCCTGGCTCTGTTTCCATGCCACAATGCTAACGGCTCTTGACTATGCTAATCTGGATGATACAAGACATTGTGACAGGCCTAGGGGCTCAGCTGAGTAAATGGTAGACGGGGAAAAGGGTTTAGTGATATAGCTACACGGGTAAGCATACAGTGTACCCCAGCACAGAGGGAGCAGGCTACCGTCTTCAGCCAATTATGCGCCTGTGCCAGGTGCAGGGGGATATCTAAAAGGCTATTGGTAACCATGCCTCTCTGATGTTCTTAATAGCTACTGCTGTACAGATCAACTCATAATAGGCACTAGATAGGCAGACATGGCTCCCTTTTCCTTCTCAGAGTGGATAGCAAATGAAAACGACATTGCTCCTGCCAAATTAATTTCCCAGACTAGGTCAGAGATCGCTGCTGCATATTCTGTAGTTTCCATGTGAGTCGACAAAGAAATGAGATATTCATATCTTGGATGATAAAAATGGACAGGCATCAGTCTGGTTCGATAGAAAAATGTAGCCTATTACTTTCTTTTATTTAAAAAGATATAAGGAGGAACTAGGAAGATATGTTAAAATATTATGATTAAGGAAAGGAAGCCTATAATCTGACTCATATTTGCCATTGAGAGGATTCAAAAGATAACATACATTTGAAGCAGACCATTTAGACTGGCACCATGTTTAATATATAGGAACACAATTGATACGTTTAGAGAAGGCTTTTGCCCCCCCCCCCAAAAAAAAAAACAAATCAGAAGAGTGTGAATACTAAGGCATCTGTGTTGGATCATGTAATGTTAAGACACTGTCTAGCCTTTATTTCAACAGCCAATTGCTGTTGTCGCCTCAACTAAAGTCTGTTTTCTCATATACAGTTGCCGTGCAAAAGTTTTCATACCCCTTGGATTTCTTCACATTTTGCGTTACAAAGTAGGATTAAATTGATTTTTGTTTTGTTTGTTTTCTAAAATTCTTTTTATTTTATTTTAATTTTACCCCTTTTTCTCCCCAATTTCGTGGTATCCAATTGTTGTAGTAGCTACTATCTTGTCTCATTGCTACAACTCCCGTACGGGCTCGGGAGAGACAAAGGTTGAAAGTCATGCAATAAACAATCCAACCAAGCCGCACTGCTTCTTAACACAGTGCGCATCCAACCCGGAAGCCAGCCGCACCAATGCGCCGGAGGAAACACCGTGCACCTGGCCACCTTGGCTAGCGCACACTGCGCACAGCCCGCCACAGGAGTCGCTGGTGCGCGATGAGACAAGGACACCCCTACTGACCAAGCCCTCCCTAACCCGGGCGACGCTAGGCCAATTGTGCGTCGCCCCACGGACCTCCCGGTCGCGGCCGGTTACGGACTCTGATGGCACAGCTGGCGCTGCAGTACAGCGCCCTTAACCACTGCGCCACCCGGGAGTTAATTGTATTTTTTGGTTCAACAATCTACTCAAAATACTGTAATGTCAAAGGGTCATAAAAATACTAACATTTTTTAAACGATTAGTTGAATCTGTGCTTGAAATTCAATACTTGATTGAGGGACCTTACAGATATTGTATGTATGGGAGGCAGAGGAATCATGGCAACCTCTATCATTTCACACAGAGTAAGTCCATGTAACTTATTATGTGATTTGTTAGGCCAAATTTTACTCCTGAACTAATGTAGGCTTGCCTGAACAAAGGGGCTGAATACTTATGCAAAGACTATATTTTAGTTATCTAATATGCATTAATCTAAAAAAGTATCTTATTTTTCTTCCCCTTTGACATTACGGTATTTTGAAATTAAATCAGTTTTAATCCCACTTTGTAACACAATAAAATGTGAAGTATGAATACTTTTGCAAAGCACTGTAAATGTTTTATGCATTTGAAAACCAGCTACAAAAATTATTTCACATATCCTTATTTATTTCAATGAGGTGCTATACAAGTACTCTGTAATACTTCTAATGGAATATCAGTGGTCAATGCAAAACCTTCGTCTGCATCGTAAATGCCAATCTCACCTTAATATTACGATTTTTAAAAAGGAAGTGTATGGACGTTAACAAGACTGAATATTGATCCAGCACATGTAAATCACCTCTCTCCAGAGACGCTGGGCAGAATTTAAAGTCAGTATTATGGCATTACAAAACACATCACAGGCAGCATCATATGTATTAAATACCAGCAACTCAATAAATAAAACACCAAGACAGCCACATACAGTACACCTAACCCATATGTACAATTCCACAGTAAAAAGGCCTTATACTCACTGCATGAGTAGTGTAGATGGGTTAGCTGACAACATCACAAAAACGATGTGCACGCTTCAACAAGTCAGCATGTTGTGATTCTGGATGGCGAGATTGCTAACAAGAATGACAAGAAACTACCATGTGGGGAATCGTAAGTGGCTCGTTTCATCTTGTTATTGACACCATGTCTTCTTTTGAGGTGTTTTTACTGATTTCATGTCATATAGTGTAATGAAACAGCAGGGAGCAGGCCTCGAACTCTCAACCTTCTGGCCCGAAGTCCAGTGCGCCATAAAAGCAGGCTAAAGCGGCAGAGTCGATATCCGCGTTTATAAACCCAGGGTCGTTACACTACTCCCTCCTTTCAAAGAGAGGGTCCTCGTGCTAGTTTGTGACTCAACTTCTTATAGGACCGCGCTCATCGGCCAAGCCCACGCACTGTCGTGGATGCAAGGTCCGATCACTTCTGACACCAATGTAATGAAACAGCAGGGAGCAGGTCTCGAACCCTCGACCTTCTAAGGCCGAAGTCCAGCGCGCTATCAACAAAAGCATGCTCCAGCGGCAGAGTCTATATCCGCGCTTATAAACCCAGGGTCGTTACAATAGCTAAAAATCACTAGCTAGCTAACCAACAACTATAACTATGTATTTGAGAGACAATAAGGGCTCATTGTGAAAATGTATTTACGTTGTCAATAAACATTGGAGACGAAATATAGTTTACATGTTGTCAATAAATCTAAGCCAAACCGTCTGTCTTGCCCCATAGTTGTGCAAGCCTCGGTTTTGTTGCTAAACAACCAACCCCTCTGTAGGACATAGCCTTGGCTAACTCATTGTGAGTGTGAATTAGCCTAACCTTTTAAAATTATCATTATCTATACTGAAAAAAAATGTAAATGCCACATGCAACAATTTCAATGATTTTACTAAATTACAGTTTATAGTTTCATCAACTGTCTGGGTGGCTGGTCTCAGACGATCTTGCAGGTGAAAAAGCTGGATGTGGAGGTCCTGGGCTCTGCATGGTTACACGCGGTCTGCGATCGTGAGGCCGATTAAACATACTGCCAAATTCTCAAAAATGTTGATTAGAAAAATGTCTCTGGCAACAGCTCTGGTTGACATTCCTGCAATTGCACGCTCCCTCAAAACTTGAGACATCTGTTTCATTGTGTTGTGTGACAAAACTGCACATTTTAGAGTGGCCTTTTATTGTCCCCCGCACAAGGTGCACCTGTGTAAGGATCATGGTTCTTGATATGCCACACCTGTCAGAAGGATGGATTATCTTGGCAAAGGAGAAATGCTCACTAGCAGAGATGTAAACAATTTTGTGCACAACATTTTAGAGAAATATGTTTTTGTGCATATTTTTCTTCTTCTTCTGGGATCTTTTATTTCAGCTCATGAAACATGGGACCAACACTTTACATGTTGCGTTTATATTTATGTTTGGTATAATAGCAAATAGGTGCCGAATGGCACATAATACTGTAGTTTACAGTGGGGTGTTCTAGCAAACAATCTCTTTATGTACAG
Source organism: Oncorhynchus gorbuscha (assembly GCF_021184085.1). NCBI lineage: Eukaryota > Metazoa > Chordata > Actinopteri > Salmoniformes > Salmonidae > Oncorhynchus > Oncorhynchus gorbuscha. The sequence continues at coordinate 88,900,482 of NC_060174.1, forward strand.
TGTCTTCTGAAAGTATTCATACCCCTTGGCTTATTCCACATTTTGTTGTGTTACAGCACTGTCAAATTGGTTGATGATCCCTGCTAGACAACCATTTACAGGTTTTGCCATAGACTTTCAAGTAGATTTAAGTCAAAACAATAACTCGGCCACTCGGAAGATTCACCGTCTTCTTGATAAGCAACTCCAGTGTAGATTTGGCCTTGTGTTGTATGTTATTGTCCTGCTGAAAGGTGAAATAATCTCTCAGTGTCTGGTGGACAGCAGACTGAACCAAGTTTTCCTCTAGGATTTTGTCTGTGCTTAGCTCCATTTTTTTTTTTAAATCTTTTTTTTACTCCCCAGTCTTTAACAATTACAAGCATACCCATAACATGATGCAGCCACCACTATGCTTGAAAATATGGAGAGTGGTACACTGTAATGTGTTGTATTGGATTTGCAGCATCCAAAATCCAAAGTGTAATTAATAACTTCACCATGCTCAAAGGGATAATCAGTGTCTCATTTTTTTTCTTTACCCATCTACCACTATGTGCCCTTTTTTGCAAGGCATTGGAATATCTCCCTGTTCTTTGTGGTTGACTCTGTGTTTGAAATTCAATGCTCAACTGAGGGACCTTACAGATAATTGTATGTGTGTGGTAGAGATGAGATAGTCATTCAAAAATCATGTTAAAACACTATTATTGCACACAGAGTGAGTCCATGCAACTTATTATGTGACTTGTTAAGCACATTTTTACTCCTAAACTTATTTAAACTATTTGACTAAAGACATTTCAGCTTTTCATTTTTAGTTCATTTGTAAACATTTCAAAACACATTATTCCACTTTGACATTATGGGCTATTGTATGTAGGCCAGTGACCAAAGAATCTAAATGTAATCCATTTTAAATTCAGGCTGTAACACAACAACATTTGGAAAAGTCAAGGGCTATGAATGCTTTCTGAAGCCACTGTATATAGTTTTCAACGGTAAAATAGCTTATTTCTGTAGGCCTTTGAGTAGAATAGGACTAGTTCTTTACTATACCAGTGAGATTATTAGATTAAAGAAATGTAATAAATTGTCTATTCTTGTGTGAGTGGTGTTTAGTTTTGTATATTGTCATGGCTAGTGCAAAAACAAATTCCCTTTTAGGCCAAGACCCTTTTCTGCTGATACCTTTAAGAGGAAATGGAAGCTTCTGAAATGAAAGGCATGGGAGACTCTTTCTCCTTCCATTCGTCATGTGTGCTTTTTTGCACCTTCCTGAGGGAAAACAATCAATTTGACATGTAAAGGTCTGTTGCTTAATCCCCCTCAGCCCATTTGAATTAACAATACAGAACAAACAATTAAATGCCCTGTTGATGTACACAACACACACTTCAGGTAGTGGGTTTAGTAGAGATTAGGGCAAAGGAGAAGTTACTCAAATCCAGAAACTCCCAAGTGATAACATACATTGGAGCTAGTTCAGTGTAGTTTGCCCTCTCCCACTCTCTCTCCCTGGAGTGCAGAACTGAGAAAGCTGCAAAAATGGATGCAGACCTCACTCTGCTCTGTTGTCAGTGAATGCATCAGGATCTAAAAATAACACCCACCACCAGCCAATTGAGGGTAGATTTTGGCATTGGCGGTTAAGATGTCCATTTCACCAGCCATGTTGGCAGGTGGTCAGGGCTCCACAGTGCAAGCATTCCCTCGCATTTGTGAATAAAAATGGTAATTTATGATCACATTTATAGCAAAATAAAAAATGTAAAGTCTTTCTGACGTTTTGTTTCATAGCTAGTAAATGAATCGCACAAGGTCAAAGAACTACAAATCCTACATAGCCTATTCCACCCCGCACTGCAACACTGCCTGGCTGGGGGCGGTGCGCATGTGAAGAGCTCAGTAAAAGGTTAATTTTTAGAAGCGCTGTGCACAGGCATAAAAGTTGGTCTAATTTACTTGAAACGAAAGTCTACTGAAGTGAGACTTTGTCCTTGTGTTTCTTGGCTATTTACATTGTTAGATTCACAAGCTAGGTTGTTTTTCTATGTTTGAATTTTAACTGCTCGGGAAGAAAAGACACTTCTACTAGTTAGACTCAACCTCGCAGGTTACCTTACCATGGTAACCTCACTCCCTTAAAGGGGCAGGTGGAAATGTTTGTCTCATCTGTGATATTTTGGTTAAAAGACTCAGGTCACAAAAAATGTCATTCAACAATATACCACATTACTTCTTACTAGTAATAATTGTGTTGTTTTGTTACATTACAAAATATGCCATTGTGTGTGTTTTGTTGGTGTCTCTGACTGGCTGGTAGATTTTAAAATCTATTATTATTACCTGCAACAGTGGATGGTAGCCCAAAAAGTAAATTTTATGCCCTGGGAATGCATGATTTGCAAATCCACAAACTGTGGAAAACTTCATTGTTTTATTGAAAGCATACGGCCGAATTAGCTATTTTTGTCAAAAGTTCTATTGGTTTTGAGTCAGGAAATGTGTACTTTCCCACCTTAAATATTTGTGATGATTTTATATCGCCGACTGCCTCCAGAACTGCGCATGTGACCCCTCAAAAAAACAACCAAGAAGAAAGATGATGAACTGATGAAGAAAGAGTCACGAGTGAGGAGGAAGAGTAGCCTAATTGAACTCCTTGACAAGAGTCACTAGAGACTCAAAGCCACAAGAGGGAAGAACACATTTCAAACTTTGCTTTAGATGTGTTATTTATTTGAGCCAGAGTAGTCTATTCTGATGAAGAATTGGGGCAAATTGAACTTCAGACGGCATCCTCTGTTTTAGAAACCGAGGCAGCAATAGCAGCTGGGCCGGGGGCCCAATCCATCCCAGCAGAGAATTAGAATTCATGACTACAATTCTTACAGACATGGATGAGCTTATTGTTGATTTGGAGCAGTTAGTTTGCTTTCGCAACCACATGGATTTTTTGCTGACCACAAAAACTCTGGTGTCTTGTAAAGAAATCTGTATTCCAAAAAGGAATTGAAGACCTTATTCCAGCTGGGGCAAATGGACAATTATCCAACGAGTAAGTAGCTAAACTTTACTTTATTTTAATTTTACCTTCATTTAACTAGGCAAGTGAGTTAATTTTAAGAACAAATTCTTATTTTCAATGATGGCCTAGGAACAGTGGGTTAACTGCCTGTTCAGGGGCAGTACAACAGATTTGAACTTGCAACCTTCTGGTTACTAGTCCAACGCTCTAACCACTAGGCTACCCTGCCGCCGAATAATCTCTTATTATAAACCTCTATGTGGAGGTTAGTGGGTTTATGTTTTCACATTTGTCCAAAACACTATATAGCCTATGTTTATTTATCCAAATGTTTTTGAGATATTCTATTCTGCAATGTAAGGTGACACAGTCTATTGTCTCCTCAACCCCCCCTTTGTCATAAATACATGCTAACCTGTAGAGCACCTAGGCCTATATGTCTACATCAGTGGAGTCTTCTCAGAGGAAGAAGGGGAGGCCATCCTCCTTAGTTAATGTCATTTATACCATTAAAAATTCTATCATTTTTTTAGATAAAAATATAAATATATTAACGTCACCAAATAATTGATTAAAACACACTGTTTTGCAATGAATATCTACAGTAGCCTCAGCAGCACTCTGTAGGGTAACACCATAAGTGTAGCCGGAGGACAGATAACTTCTGTCCTCCTCTGGGTACATTGACTTCAATACAAAACCTAGGAGTTTCATGGTTCTCACACACTAAAAAAAAAAAAAAAAACTTTATTTAACTAGGTAAGTAACTTAAGAACAAATTCTTATTTTCAATGACGGCCTAGGAAAAGTGTGTTAACTGCCTTGTTCAGGGGCAGAATGACAGATTTTAACATTGTCACTTCGGGGATTCAATCTCGCAACCTTTCGGTTCCTAGTACAGTGCTCTAACCACTAGGGTACCTGCCACCTCTTCCATAGACTTACACAGTAATTATGATAACTTCCAGAGGAGTACTCCAACCAATCAGAGCACTTGCAGCATGAACTGACATGTTGTCCACCCAATCAAAAGATCAGAGAATTAATCTAATACTGAAAGCATAAGCTACAACTAGCTAGCACAGCATTGCATAAAATGTGGTGAGTAGTTGACTCAAAGAGAGAGAAATACAATAGTTGAACAGTTTTGAACTAATTAATTTCTTCCAAAATGAAGGAGAAGCAAGATAGCGAGAGAGAGCTATATTTGGTTGTATTTTTTTTTTAAACTGTTGACCTTCACTTAGCTAACAATGCAGATAGCTAGTTTAGCCTACTCAAACACCCGACTCAAATAGAGAGGGACGCTATGTTAGCTAGCTGGCTATGGCTCTGGAAAGCTCCCAAGTCAAGGTTTTGTTAATTTATTGCCACCAGGGCCCGCCGGTGTAACTGCATGAATGTAGAGGGTTTACTAACGTGTTAGTTCTAGTATCTATGTTGACTATGATTTGACAACGATGTAGGCTGTGTGTAGCATTAGTGCATTAGTGGTCATGATATGAAGGTTTGGCTTGGAAAGCTGATGTGATGCACTGAATTCCACAAGCGAAGGGAAAAGGTGAAAGGATAACAGCGTGTAGATAGTAGCGAGAAGGAATAATATATACAACGAGCATAGTGATCATGCTGTTTTCATGTGGCTGCTATGAAAGTGAACTGTGTTTGCGTGTGATCAGAGGTGTATTCATTCCGCCGATTCTGTTGAAAAACATTTCTTAAAACGGAAGCAAACGGAACGAAACAGGGATAAAAAGAACTAGATCAGCAAGATGTAGCCAAGAGTGTGCAAGGAGATATTGAATGTGTCACTGTCTGTCACTTTGATTACTCAAAATTCTCTCAACCTGTGCACCTACGTCGTAAACTTTCATTCATAGGCTAGGTTGTAGCAACCTCATGATGGGTATAGGGAAAATTTGAGCATCATGTAGTAGCCTAAACCTTTCGATATTACATTGAACTGGGTGAATGGAATAAGAATGACAGTCATCCAATATGTTGTAATAGAAATAAGGCCATTATCCTCCCTCATCTTAAACAGCACCGACCACCACTGGTCTGATAACACAATAAGAACACCTCAAACTCAAAGGATCAGGCTAGACTACATACCTCTGCACGCTTGCTTTGTCGCTTTCGCTTCTCAAACACGCTGTGTATTTTGGCACTGCGCCAGATCTACTCCATAGAAATACAGTAGTAACAGCTGTATCTATAAGTATCCTTCGGTTTTCTGTCCCCATCATTTCAGATTGCATATCTTGTTCCTATGAATAGTCGCTGAAGTGCTTGGTACACACACACAGCGATGTAAGGTTGGCTGCAGGAGTATGTAACCCACATTGTCTTTACTATTTCTAACTGCTACTAACCATCTTTTGCTTATCTTTTACCGGAAAACTGTGAAACTTCTTCCCTTGATTTCCTATATAAAGTGCAGCCAGGGGCCAAACACCAGCTTGCTCTTGCTGCCATCTCTTTTTCCACTTTGCATAATTAACTTTACCTGCGATAGTCCTAACTTTATCAACTTTCGCACCAGCTCCAAAATATTGTGACGTTTCTCTATAGCAGGGTCTCCCTCATGAGGGTGCCTACAAGTGCAGTTGTTACCTATTTTCGCTGCTGTGGCAGTCCGCTATATAAAATAATTGCACGTTTTAGGTGGAAAATTACATATTTCCAGACTCCAAACCGATAGTACTATTGACAAAAACAGCTAATTCGACCGTACACTTTCAAAGAAACTATGAATTTGTCCACAGATTTGTGAATCCTGCATTCACTGACAACGAAGCAGAGTGAGGCCTGCATAGTCACATGACCCGTTTTTGCAGCGGTCTCAGTTCTGCACTCCAGGGACAGAGTATGGAAACACTTGGGAGTTTTGGATATGGGATAAACTATTCCTTTAAAGGAGATTAAGAGTTACAGTATGTTTGTGCAGCTCCTAGTGGCTAGTTTTTAAACTACAACCTAGGGAAAGGGGATACTTAGTTGCATAACTGAATGCATTCAACCAAAACATGTCTTTCGCATTTAACCCAACCCCTCTGAATCAGAGAGGTGCGGATGGCTGCCTTAATCGACATCCACGTCATCGGAGCTCGGGGAGCAGAAAGGCAGATTTTTCCACCTTGCAGGCTCTAGAATTTGGACAAGCAACCTTTCGGTTACTGCCCCCACGCTCTAACTGCTAGGCTACCTGCCTATTCAACAGGAGGGCAAAAATAATTGGAATAAACAGGAGGCCACCTGTGGTTGCCTTCATACACAACCACAAATTCAGAAACACAGCTTATCAACACATAAGCCTACCTGATTTTGGCTGTCTGATTTCACCTCCTTCTGTTGTGCATGTGCCCTCAGGTACGAGCCCTGTTTGGCTGCGTTGATCCCAAGTGTCACTCTGTTGCGTTCAATAATGTCCTCCCTTGGTATGTCTGGCTTTCTGCTGGACAAGTGCCGCGAACCCTTTGATTTAGAGGACATCGGATTCTGTAACTGTTTCTCGGCCACTGTCCCACTACCCTGTCCGTACTGCTCTTGATTGTAGTAAATCTGAAAAGCTCTATCATTTCTGTCATGTGTCTCCCTGTAACGGTCTTCCAGGTCAGGAAAGCTAGCTTGGATTTCACCACCAGTGGCATTGGTTGGATTCCTCACACCTCGGTTGGCCTTGACTCTCTGGTGTAGGTTTCTTTCCATGGCTTTTTCAGATGGCACACCAGGACTTGGGTGGGTGGACTCTGGCAAGCTATCCCCTATAACTTGGTTCTGATGAAGGTGGTAGGAAAATGCAGGTGAAACCTCTCTGATAACTTGATTCTGCAGTGGGGGGAGGTGGTAAGACGTTAGGGGGTGTTTAGATTGAAGTTCGTTACTTGTGATTTCTGGAGTCATACTCTCTGCAAGAGCTGGACTGCAGGAAAATATGTATCTGTATCCTCCACTCCCTGAAAGCTCCTGTCCTCTCTCTCTATGGCGCTCCTCAGATTGTTCATCCGAGTTGTAGAATTCTTCCTCGAGGGGAAGTGGTGGGGTCATCTTGTCAAACTGTCGAGCTCCCTCAAGATTAGTCCTCCAGTTGGGATCGTAGCGCAATTCTGCGTAGGTGTCATCGTAGTGCATCTGTCTGCAAAGTTTGAGAATAGAGGCGTTAGTAGAACATTTACATGACTAGTGGAATTTTCATTTTCTTTAGTGACCAACCTAAATCAGAATACTATAATGGGAAAGACCAATGTGAATGATTAAAACATCATAAAAAGGTACAATAGGCTGGCCTATGATGAAATAAAATATATTGCAAGAAATGGAAGATCCTATTATTGTCATTGAATACAAAAGTATTAGGACCAAGTAGGCCTCCATTCCTGAAAATAAAGATTTTACGAAGAACCCAACAAGCTTTGAGAGGTCAGCAGTACAATAGCTGTTACTGTACACCTCAACAATACTGATGGTGTCCTTAAACAATGAGAGTGAGTCCTTCTTTGAACAGACAAGCCGCTGTTCCAAATTGAATTTGACATCAGCACATTATTTGCCTGTATTTATACGTAATCTTCATATTTTCATCTCCTTATCCAATAATGAGGGAGTGCCTGAAGACTACTACTGGCGAATGGTTCACAAATGGGAATTTTCAGCTTAGAAAATGGACTGAAATTGCTACCTAATGTGCCCCTTCTAACGGGGATGAAAAGATCTCATTAAAATAATTAGCAGAGTGCCTCTTTGTTGTGCTGCTTGGCGGACGAGGGGAAGCGTACTCCTCATCTCATGATGCCCCTGCCCGGGGCTGCCTAGGTGTAGGGCACTTCACTCAATGAGGCCAAAAGGGTAAGGGATGGCTCAGTAATGACTGGAGAAGCTGGAGAATTTATTATGGATACAACACAGCTGGGCGACGTCTTCTTTACCGTGCACAAAACAACACCCATAGGCTATTATATGGTAGTCGAGATAATGACCAAACACGCAACAAAATGTACTCAGTTGATTTCAAGAAACAGTGTAAGAATAAAAACTGAACTGTGGGGGAAGTAAAAAGAGATTATGGAAAATGTTCAAACGTGTTTCTTTATCAGCATTCAAAAGAAATCACGAGGTAAACAGAAAGATATTGCACTGGATGAATAGAGGTGCTTGAATGGGGACATTCATTGATTGAATGACGAGTAGGCTATACATGGGTGTGAAATGCCCACTGTTGTGAATGTGGACGCCCGGCTTTGAGGACAGAGCCGATCAATGAGACTATGACGCTGGGAAATTGGGACTGTTCTCAGGGCAGACAATCTGAAATGGACCCTTTTGTGAGTATCTGCCATGGTCATTTTCACTGAAACAATGTGTGCCTACGTGGTGAAGTGGATCTTCATTTGGCGGGCATCAATTTGCCCGGAACCAACAATGAGAGAATAGCCCCTCTCTGTTTAGGGTGAAATTATTATTGCGAGGTCAGTGAGGAAACAGTTCCAGTAGATGGGGAGAGTGAAAAACAGATGTGGGGGTCCTCTCTTCAGATTCCTGCATCAGAGAGGTCTCTGGCATGTTGACAATGAAGAGCTGGCCAGTTAATGGACAGCAGAGTGACCACTTATTGTGATAACCTCCAACAAAATTTAAATCTAATTTGCCTTAAATGAAGGCAGTTACTCGGAAAGTACCTAAATTAGCCTGACACGTCTGCTGACAGCTCAATTAATTTGCCAATGCGTGCATCAGGCTCAATTATTGGCCTTGTTCCATTGTTGAGTGAAGAATGAACGCTATTCATCTTTTATCTTCCATGTGCTGTTTAGTGAGAAAAATGCTTTATTGTTGCAGGAGTTTTGCATATAACATTTTACATAAGCACTGTATTATAATCTTCATTTTGATTAATTTGTGTACTTGAAAACAGTATTTTCAAATGCAATAAACAGATTAGACCTAATTAAAAGTGAGGCACTAATTTGCCTAAAGTAAATAGCGCAACAATGATATAATTCACTTGAATTGTTCTGTTCAGAAAAGCAAAATAAAAAGTGGAATGCCTTGGCTCATTTGAAAACAATCACAGTTGGTTGTAACATAATTATCAATAAATAATGCCCTGTAGGCCTACTTCCCCTGTAGCCTATTTGTATTTTGGACACTTCTGATTATGATTTAGTGTACAACATAACATGTTCCAGTAAAGATTTGAATAAATAGCACATCTAGTTTAACTGAAATCTGATCAGCTTGTTCAAATATTACAACGGGAAAAAATACATGTTTACACTAATGTTATAGGCTATACTACCCTTTGAGATGCACAACCATAGTGAAGAAGACAAATAAGTTTGAGGTGCCACTTATGATCTACTACTGCCACCTACTGACCAAACTGAAAATGTCTTAAAGTCTACTTTGGGAAAATATACTGAACAAAAATATCAATGCAAGCAACATGATAAGTGTTGGTCCAATGTTTCATGAACTGAAATAAATTATCCCTGAAAATGTCCATATGCAGAAAAAGTGTAGTTCTCTTAAATATTGTACACAAATTTGTTTACATCCATGTTAGTGAGCATTTCTCCTTTGCCAAGATAATCCATCCACATCACAGGTGGAATATCAAGAAGCTGATTAAACAACATGATCATTACACAGGTGCCCTTGTACTGGGGACAATAAAAGGCCACTCTAAAATGTGCAGTTTTGTCACACAACACAATGCCACAGATGTCTCAAGTTGAGGGAGCATGCAATTGGCATGCTGACTGCAGGAATGTCCACCAGAGCTGTTGCCAGAGAATTTAATGTCAATTTCTCCACCATAAGCTGCCTCCAATGTTGTTTTAGAGAATTTGGCCGTATGTCCAATTGGCCTCACAACCGCAGACCACATGTAACCACGCCAGCCCAGGATCTCCACATCCGGCTTCTTCACCTGCGGGATCGTCTAAGACCAGCCACCCAGACAGCTGATGAAACTGTGGGATGGCACAACCAAAGAATTTCTGCACAAACTGTCACAAACCATCTCAGGGAAATTCATCTGCATGCTTGTCGTCCTCCCCAGGGTCATGACCTGACTGCAGTGCGGCGTCGTAACCGACTTCAGCTAAATGCTCACCTTAAATGGCCACTACCACGCTGGAGAAGTGTACTCTTCACAGATGAATCCCAGTTTCAACTATACCAGGCAGATGGCGTGTATTCCGTCGTGTGGGAAAGCGGTTTGCGTATGTCACTGTTGTGAACAGAGTGCCCCATGATGGCGGTGAGGTTATGGTATGGGCAGGCATAAGCTACGAACAACAAACACAATTGCATTTTATCGATGGCAATTTTAATGCAGAGATACAGTGACAAGATCCTGTCGTGCCATTCATCCGCCGCCATCCCCTCATGTTTCAGCATGTTAATGCTCGCAAGGTTTTGTACACAATTATTGGAAGCTAAAAATGTCCCAGTTCTTCCATGGCCTGTGTACTCAAGACATGTCACCCATTGAGCATGTTTGTGATGCTCTGGATTGACGTGTACAACAGCGTGTTCCAGTTCCCCCCAATATCCAGCAACTTTACACAGCCATGGAAGAGTAGTGGGACACATTTCACAGGCCACAATCAACAGCCTGATCAAGTCTATGCAAAGGAGATGTGTTGCGCTGCATGAGGAAAATGGTGGTCACACCAGATACTGACTGGTTTTCTGATCCATGGCCCTACCTTTTTTAAAGGAATCTGTGACCACAGATGTATATGTGCATTCCCAGTCATGTGAAATCCATAGATTAGGGCCTAAGGAATTCATTTTAATTGACTGATTTCCTTATATGAACTGTAACTCAGATCTATGAAATTGTTGCATGCTGCATTTATATTTCTGTTCAGTGTATAAGATAACAATGTTTAGGCCTATTTCCAGTGATGTGAATGCCTACTTGACATTATGCATCTACACCGGTCACAGTAACTGTAGGCCTATTTCCAATGGCTGAGAATCTGTCAGGATCCATCCCATGCATAATAGAATTTGGATGAACTTGGCAGATTGACTGAATCTCTTTGGCAGACCATTTATGAATGGTGTTTTTGCCTCTTTGTATCTGCATCATGAGACAAATATTTATGTCCTGCTTTGTAAATACATTTTGAACATTAGACACATTTGTTGAAGAGTCACATTGATATTCAGCACAATGTCTTATGAGAAATCTATTTTTTTACCCCTTCTAGATCGCAAACCTATTTACTTTTCATTCTCCTACACAGACGGTTATCGTAACAGTATTAAGTATAGGCTGAGTCATGCAAAAAATGTGAACAACATGGTTCAAGACTTGATTTCTACACTATTGTTTGATGTGGCAGATGAAAATGGTCCTCACAAAGCTATTACATGAGTTGCAAGTGTATTGTGTAGGCCTACTTTGGTTGTTTTTATATGTAGGCCTACTTCCATGCAGTAGTACAGGGCACTCTAGTTTTCAGTTTGCTTAGGTTACGATGACAGTATAACCATCACCATATAGCAGTGGTGATAAAGCAAAGGTTTAGGGCCTACCTGGACACCTCTTTGTCTCTGCTCTGCTGCTGGATGTTCTTTTTGTTCTGCCTGGGTGCTGATACCTCGAGACTATCATAGACATGAAGTTCCCCCTCATCTAGACATGAGCCATCTGTGTCTTCCTCTTGGGGTTGTGTCATTTTCTGGTCACCAGACTCAACACCAATTCGCCTCTGAAGCTCAAGCTGATAGTCCCTCTCCTGGACCAAGCTCTCTGTGTCCGATTCAGCGGCGTCCCACAGGCTTAAACCAACCTCTGGTTTTAGTGGACAGGGTTTCCTGTGTTCATCCTTTATTCTGACATAGGTCTTTCCGTGCTCAGGTCCCTTTTTACCTTCCATTTTGTACTGCTGTGCTGAGGAAAAAGTTGAGAGCTTGGTTGTAGTTGAACTGTCACTGTCAGTATGCTGCTTTCATTACAGTACAGTAGGTGTGCACAGATGTTTACTTTACCTATGGCTGCTTGTTCACTTCTTGAAAAACCTCTGTATCAAAAAGCTAAATGACATATTCAGAATAGAATATTCGCGATATTTTCACACATTTCTTAGGCTTAGCTGCTAACGCTAGCTGTCAGAAGCGGACATTGCCTTCAACTTTACTTGTTGTGGAGAATTAGTTAGCAAACTCAACACTTTGTTCAGAACCTTGAAAATAACAGAGGACTACTATCTAACCTTACCTCTGTAGCACATTTTTCGCACGTGTTGACAAATTGTAACGTTTGAAGTTTTGCCAGCCATGTTAATAGATAACTTAGGGAAGAAAGAAAGAGCGATAACACACAGCAAGCTCCCAATGCTTTCGCACAACACTGGGACATAAAAAAAATCACAATGAGACATCATCACACGAAGTGTGCCCGACGGCCGAATTTAGGGTGTCTGGCTCATGAACTAACGTTAGCCTATACTATCATTTGATTCTCTAATTAAACGTGTCACTTTATGTTGACTACTGAACTGGGTTTGCTTTGCTCCGATTCTTGCTCCCCTAGGCAACAACCACCAACAACTATGGTTTGCTTGTCTATCTAAAACGGTTTAGACAGTTTATTAGCGTGAGAGAAAATGTTAAAAGCTGAGAGACGCTGGTAATTATCGACTGGTTTATACAATGTCAAAAGACACTCACCAATGTTATTCTCCAATTCTGAAGAAAGGCAACCATGGAAACGAACGGACGCGTACAGACAGTGATTTGCGCCTGCGCATGGGGTATTGGAGGCTTTGCAGGGCATCCAATTATGCGTATATTAAAATGACTGGACCAATTGACCCTTCACTAAGACGTGTCCTCTGAGACATGCAGCCCAGAGGGAAAAAGTTGTAAAGATAGAAGAGAAGCATGGATAAAACGCAAAGGATGATTTGGGCCCAGTGGGAGTGACATTTTTTGAAAAATTTTCCCTTTCGTTTGGCTGATCCATATGTAGTCTCAGGCCGGGTAGAAAATACATTGGGTACTATTAAAATCGGTGAAAGCAGTTCAAAGTGGACTTCAAATCACATTTTATTTGTCACGTGCGCTGAATACAACCGGTGTAGGCACCTTACCGTGAAATGCTTACTTTTTTTCGCACCATTGGTTAGAGCCTTTAAGTAAGCATTTCACTGTAAGGTTGTTGTATACTTAACCTGCTGTATTCGGCGCACGTGACAAATAAACGTTGATTTGATTTAACCAACAATGCAGTTCAATAAATTTACTAAATAAACTAAAGTCGATTTTTTTTTAATCAAAAAGTAACACAAGAAAATTACATAACAATAGCAAGGCTGTATACAGGTGGTACCTATACCGAGTCAATGTGTGGGGGTACAGGTTAGTCGAAGTAATTTGTGTGGGGGTACAGGTTAGTCGAAGTAATTTGACTATGCATAGCTAATAAACAGCGAGTAGCACAGTGTAAAAGAAAGCGAAGGGGGTCAATGTAAATAGTCTGGTTATGGCTTGGGGGTAGAACCTGTTAAAGAGCCTTTTGGTGCTAGACTTGGCGCTCCGGTACCGCTTGCCGTGCGGTAGCAGAGAGAACAGTCTATGGCTTGGGTGACTGGAGGTTTCAACCATTTTTTGGGTCTTCCTCTGACACCGCCAAGTATATAGGTCCTAGATGTCAGGAAGGTTAGCCCCAGTGATGTACTGGGCCATACTCACTACCCTCTGTAGAGCCTTACGGTCAGATGCCGAGCAGTTGCCAAACCAGGTAATGATGCAGGATGCTCTCGACGGTGGAGCTGGATAACTTTTTGATGATCTGGGGACCAATGCCAAATCTTATCAGTCTCGTGAGGGGAGAAAGTGTTGTTGTGCCCTCTTCACAACTGTCTTGGTGTGTTTGGACCAGTTGGTGATGAGGACACCAAGGAACTTGAAACTCTCAACCCACTCCACTTCATCCTGTTAATGGCCTGTTCGGCCCTCCTTTTCCTATAGTCCACAATCTGCTCCTGTGATGATTTTCTGTGTTTCTTCCGTCCAGAGGGAGGGGGCGCTTAGTGTAACGCGACTAAGGACAAGACCTGTAACTTGCTTTGCTCTCCGGAGCAGGGTGCCTTTGAAAGGTGTGATTACTGGGGTGGCGTTAATTGTTGAGGTGGAACAACTGAAATGGAAATTCCCTCTGATGGTTGCCGTTTGGTGTGACGCAGACCTGGTGGCGAGTGTGGTGAAACCAAGAAGACTTTGTCTGTCCTTTTGAGTTTTGAATATTTACCTGATAAAGTAATGTTAGGATATATCAGTTATCCAGTGAGAGCCTTTGTGCCGAACCCACTAAGGTGTTTCATATGACAATTCCGAGATGTCAGAAGTGTGCAGGAGGGCATGGGACAAAGGAATGTGTAGTATTGGTGGAAAATGCGGTGTGTCAATTGTGGGGGCAGCTCCATAGAATGTTGCTATTTAGCAGCATTGATTGGACTACGTTGATTTTGGTATCTTTAAGTTTGTTTTCAATGTATTACACTAAGCATACAGTCTTGTTGTTATGATAATGTTTACATTTTTAAACGGTGCTGGAATAGCAGAGGCAGTGCTCCTGTTGTCTTTGTGCTGACTTGAGGTGTGGTTCTAAAATCAGTAGTTGTTATTAGTAAATGGTCAAAAACATTAACTTGCTTGACCATGCTGTAGGTCATATAATTGTTTGTTACATGCGATATTTGCATTGTAGACTTTACTGGGCAGATGTTGCTCTCTGGTTTTGTGATGAAACTTTTTGTTATCTCAGCCTTCTTATACATTTTTGTTGTCTCTGCCTTCTTACATATCACAGTGGCGTAGAGGAAACTTGACTTACCCACTGATTTTACCCACGCACTGCTACTGTACAGAAGAGTTACAAGGTGTGTTGAATGAAAGAGTCCCGGCAAACATACAGTGCATTCGGAAAGTATTCAGACCACTTGACTTTTTCAAAACGGTTTCAACAGTTTTTTCCCCTCATGAATCTACACCTAATACCCAATAATGACAAAGCAAAAACAGGTTTTTAGACGTTTTTGCAATTGTATTGAAAATAAAAAAAACTGAAATATCACATTTACATAAACATTCAGACCCGTTACTCAGTACTTTGTTGAAGCACCTTTGGCAACGATTACAGCGTAGCGTCTTCTTGGGTATGACGCTACAAGCTTGGCACACCTGTATTTGGGGAGTTTCTCCCATTCTTCGCTGCAGATCCTCTCAAACTCTGTCAGTTTTGATAGGGAGTGTTGCTGCACAGCTATTTTCAGGTCTCTCCAGAGATTTTCAATCGGGTTCAAGTCCTGGCTCTGTCTGGGCCACTCAAGGACATTCAGAGACTTGTCCCGAAGCCACTCCTGCATTGTCTTGGCAGTGTGCTCCAGAGTGTGTGGTCGTTGTCCTGTTGGAAGGTGAACCTTCACCCCAGTCTGAGGTCCTGAACACTCTGGAGCAGGTTTTCATCAAGGATCTCTCTGTACATTGCTCCATTCATCTTTCCCTTGATCCTGACTAGTCTCGCAGTCCCTGCCGCTGAACAACATCCCCATAGCATGATGCTGCCACCACCATGCTTAACCTAAGGATGCTGCCAGGTTTCTTTCAGACGTGACGCTGGGCATTCAGTCCAAATAGTTCAATCTTGGTTCCATCAGACCAGAGAATCTTGTTTCTCATGGTCTGAGTCCTTTGGGTGCCTTTTCCTAAACTCTAAGCGGACTGTCATGTGTCTTTTACTGAAGAGTGGCTTCCCTCTGGCCACTCTACCATAAAGGTGTTACAGAGATGGTTGTCCTTCTGGAAGGTTCTCCCATCTCCACAGAGGAATTTTGGAGCTCTGTCAGAGTGATCATCGGGTTCTTGGTCACCTCCCTGACCAAGGCCCTTCTCCCCCAATTGCTCAGTTTGTCTAGGCGGCCAGTTCTAGGAAGAGTCTTGGTGGTTCCAGACTTCTTCTATTTAAGAAGCATGAAGGCCACTGTGTTCCTGGGGACCTACAATGCTGAATAAATTTGTTGGTATCCTTCCCCAGATCTGCGCCTCGACACAATCCTGTCTCAGAGCTGTACTTTCAATTCCTTCGACCTCATGGCTTGATTTTTACTGTGACATTTACTGTGACATCAACAGGTGTGTGCAGGTGTGTGCCTTTCCAAATCTCCAAATATCCAATCAATTGAATTTACCACAGGTGGACTCCAAGTTGTATAAACATCTCAAGGATGATCGATGGAAACAGGATGCACCTGAGCTCAATTTTGAGTCTCATAGCAAAGGGTCTAAAAAATTGTATTAAAAAAAAAACAGAAATACCTTATTTATTTGTTTTTTATTTGTAATACATTTGCAGAAATATCTGAACCTGTTTTTCGCTTTGTCATTATGGGGTATTATGTGTAGATTGATGAGGAAAATGTTTTATTTAATCAATTTTAGAACAAGGCTGTAACATAACAAAATGTGTGAAAAGTGAAGGGGTCTGAATACTTCCCGAAAGCACTGTAGGCCTGGTGTAGGATCAGTTATTGTCAAAGTAGTGGAATGGGGTGGTAATTATTTAAATTGAGTTGCCTCCTCTGTAATTCCACTGCCCCCTAAAAAATCAAATTGTTGCCGAATGTGAAAATGTAGATTTTCAGCTCGATCCTGATATTCTAAGAATTGATTGGGGTTGGGCCAGCCCGGGTTTATGATTTGCCCAATATTGTAGCCTCTAGAGACCAACTCGTGGCAGTTGCTGTGGTGCGAGAGAGAAGCATGTCTGTATCTCTTACAGAACCAGTGGCGTCCCGCCATTTTTGTTGTTTTGCCTGTTATTTTGGCATTAATACGTGTCACATATCAGTTTGCAAACAATGTAAAAATGTTAAATATATAATTGAGTTAATAAAGCCACGTACAAACATGGTCTCTTTTTTGCTTTCTTGAGTAAGCCAGCTGCAAAATGCAGGTGTTTCAGCCTAGGTCAGTGCTTTCTGTGGTGGTGTGACAGCCAGCGGAAAATATGGAGCATAGGGGTTGGTAATGTTGTCTAGTTGTGCCGTGACTGGCTCAGTGTTCTGTCACTCATGGGGACTCAGCGCCGCAAAATCTACAGGGAGAGCTCAAAAATCCAAGTCCCTTGGGTGCTGCCATGGAGTTACATTAGAAGTGCACATCCAAGAAGGCTCAAGCTCATTGGCCACAGATAGAATTACGTCAAATCACGTTATATCTACCATAACTTTGATTGGACTGATCATGTCATCATCATACTTTCAAAATCTTAGCTATCAAGCTAGCAGTCATCATCATGAATCAAGTCGATAATCTACTGGCAAATATTTTCAATCCTTGACATATGAAGAGAAATAATGAAGAGAAATTATAGATAAAACATATCGGTGCTCATCGGTCATTGAACATAAACATTACACAACAAGTTGGAAATCACAAATTCAACAATAAGTGGTTTGGAAGGAATCAGTGGCTAACTGCAAGTATTGCAAAGCAATCCGTAGCCTGCTATTCAGTGGAGTGGGTGTGTGGTCCAAGTCTAGGCTTAAGGATCTATTTTCTAAGCTTAAAAGGATAAACATTCAATATTGGCCATGCTGTCAATCCAGCATGACTTCTGCCGCGTCAAAACTCGAAACTGGGAAATCTCAGACTTCAGTGAGTTCAAGACATCTGGGAACTCAGGGATAAAAATAGCTTTGACTGGGTAAATACATTTTGAACAGTCATCCAACTCATTTTGAACAGTCATCCAACTCGGAATTGCAAGTCGGGAACTTGGGCCTATTTCTAGAGCTCCGACCTGAAGATCACTGACATCATGATTCAACCTTTTTTTCAGAGTTCCCAGTTGTCTTGAAAGCAACATAAATCCAGAGATTGCCAGACTTTGATGACGAAGTTTGATGCCCACAAAAGACAACGAGGGGAGTCCAGAAATGTCTTGTATGCTGCTGAATAAATTATGTAATATGCCAGAGATATACACTACTGTTCAAAAGTTTGTGGTCACTTAGAAATGTCCTTGTTTTTTAAAGAAAAGCACATTTTTGTCCATTAAAATAACATCAGAATGATCTGAAATACAGTGTAGACATTGTTAATGTTGTAAATGACTATTGTAGCTGGAAATGGATGATTTTGTAGCCTATAGATTCAGAGATTGTTTGTTGTATGTAGGTGTGTTATTTTTTCTGGTGTGCGACAGGTTTTGCACCCTATTATGTTATTTTTGTATACTTTGGTTTTCTGAGGTTTTTTGAATGTTTATTAAACAGCTCCATTTTTACCAAGTTCATTCTCCTGCGCCTGACTTCCCTGTCACCAGCACGCACCACATTACAGTTATACTAACTAAATCTTTATTCACTTGTTAATAAGGGAGCAAGTTCACTACATGCAAACACAGTCAATAGCGTGAGAGCTCAAATAATACAAAGATGCAAGGGGTTTATATAGAAACACAAAACTGCTTAGTCATGGTTGGTTCCACCCCTCCCTGGCAGAGCAGGGCATCATAAGCTACATTGTTTTCTTATTGTGGCCAGGTGTATCAGGTGTGAGGTCATAGCGGACAAACAAGTGATAACAGCAGTTAAGTTTACTCCCTTCTCTACCAAGCTAGCCTCCGGTCTCTTCGATCTCCCCACAGCTGTGCCCTTGAAAGATAGTAAAATAACAGAAGGGGCTGAAGAACTGTGGTCACTTCTCAGCTGCTCTTTGTCTTATGCCGTGTGACCAGGTTACTCAGAAGCAAAGAGAAATTTAAACATTACAGGTCTATCTGTTCCTCAAGCTTATCTCTATCCTATGTACTTGACTACACACCTAGAACAGTTGCTGGGAGTGAGTGTGGAAGAGATGAACCATCCTTTCTCAGAAGCATAGCATTGGCACTAAAGAAATGTATCTTACTATTGTTAAGCATTTTAATGAACTATTAATATTAAACAAAGCAGGTAAATACGTTGCTTTTCTCTCACAGTGTACATGGAGAATACTGTAAGAACGACCCATGTTCTGAATTCTGTCGCTGTACATTTCAAAAGTGCTGAACTAATAGTTATAATGACTACTTCCGTCTTATCTCACTTAATGTTTTAATCAAAATCACGGAATGCCTCTTATCCACTCGTCGTCCCCTTATGCCATAGTTTGTACATCTCAATTGTCAGTAGAAACCACATTTGTTTAAGCAAGTCAGCCATAACAGTTATATTTTTTTAAGGCAGTAAATGAGTTAGAATGAACTGTTTCGCTGCCAGACAAGGCTCCGCTGATAGCGGAGATGTAGCAGTGGTAAGGTGTTGGGACTGCTGTTGGGACAGCTTTATGTAGGCCCTAACAGTTTGGCACTGTTTGTCACCGTTATAGTGCAGTTAATGTATTGTTTAGTGTTGTGGCTTTTTTTTTTGCCCCACCAAGATTTACATGCTAAAATAGCCACTGCACAGAACCAGAATGAGATTCCCTTTCTCTGATATCTTTCCCTTTCTCTGCTCTGATACACATGAGCCTGCAACTACCATCTCTCCAGAGTTATACTTCATCATTTATTTCCTGATAGAATCATAGCCATGGGAGGGTGCTGGTAGTGCTGCAGCCTCCTTGAAAAATTGAAATACATTTGCCAAAGTTATAGAATTACTACCCTCTGTTCAGAAATAAATACAATTATTCAGAATACTACACTAAGAGTAGGCCTATAATTTAACCGCAGAAGATCAATAGCTTTAAAAAAAAAATACATGTATAGCCTAGCTGTGGATTGAGTGTAGCGCAATCACAAGGCATTGCCTACAGTCGGGAACTTGTGGAAAATCTGTCAGCGAACAGCATGCAGCCAAAACAGGCCTTTTTTCAATATTTCAAATACAATCATGGGATAGCACAAAACAAAAATACTTATCTGTCTGAAGGCTACGAAAAATATTTGATCAACTTCCAAATAGGCCTATTGAGTGAACAGTACTGTTTTTACAATCTAAAACGAGAGAGAATAGGATTTTTGCACGAGCGCATTGACCATATCTGGTGAGTGAGCTGCACATCATTGGGTAAGTAATTGAAACTGGAAATATTTTTTAGGACTATATTTTCCTCATATTGTACAATTTGTGTGTCTCCTCCACACACCTAGGTCTAGGCTATTGATGGATTGAATACTTAAGCATGACCTTAATCCAATACCTTTTTTTCTCCAAACATTGCTTTTTTGTGTCAGCAATTAGACATTGTTCTTATGGTACTAGGAGGTAACTAGCCCCACCTAAGTGTCAAAGTAGCCTGACATTTCAATAATTTGCGTGGTATTAAAAAAGATTCTGCAAAAGTCTCCAGTCATGTAAAATGACACACATGAAATGTGTTTATAAAAAGGCCCAAATTGATTAACTGTTCAGCAGTCTTATGGCTTGGGGGTAGAAGCTGTTAAAGAGGCTTTTGGCCCTAGACTTGGTGCTCCCATACCACTTGCTGTACAGTAGCAGAGAAAACAGTCTATGACTTGGGTGACTGGAGTCTCTGACAATGTTATGGGCTTTCCTCTGACACCACCTATCATATAGGTCCTGGATGGCAGGAAGCTTGGCCCCGGTGATGTACTGGGCCTTACGCACTACCCTCTGTAGCGCCTTATGGTGAGATGCCGAGCAGTTGCCATACCAGGCGGTGATGCAACAGGTCAGGATGCTATGGTGGTCTGCATGAAACATGTAGGTATTACAGACTCGGTCAGGGAGAGGTTGAAAATGTCAGTGAAGACACTTGCCAGTTGGTCCGTGCATGCTTTGAGTACACATCCTGGTAATCCGTCTGGCCTCGCGGCTTTGTGAATGTTGACCTTCTTAAAGGTCTTGCTCACCTCGGCTACCGAGAGTGTTATCACACAGTCATCCAGAACAGCTAGTGCTCTCGTGCATGCTTCAGTGTTACTTGCCTCGAAGCGAGCACAAAAGGCATTTAGCTTGTCTGGTAAGCCCGCGTCACTGGGCAGCTCGCGTTTGTAGTCCGTAATAGTTTTAAAGCCCTGCCACATCTGACGAGCGTCAGAGCCGGTGTAGTAGGATTCAATCTTAATCCTGTATTGACGCTTTGCTTGTTTGATGGTTAGTCTGAGGGATTTCTTATAGGCGTCCCTCAGTGTCCCACTCCTTGAAAGCGGTAGCTCTAGCCTTTAGCTCGATGTGGATGTTGCCTGTAATCCATGGCTTCTGGTTGAGATATGTAAGTACGGTCACTGTGGGGACGATGTCGTCGATGCACTTATTGATGAAGCCGATGACTGAGGAGGTATACTCCTCAATGCCACTGGATAAATCCCAGAACATATTCCAGTCTGTGATAGCAAAACAGTCCTGTAGCGTAGCATCCGAGTCATCTGACCATTTCCGTATTGAGCGAGTCACTGGTAGTTCCTGCTTTGGTTTTTGCTTGTAAGCAGGAATCAGGAGGATAGAATTATGGTCAGATTTGCCAAATGGAGGGCGGGGGAGAGCGTTGTATGCATCTCTGTGTTTGGAGTAAAGGTGGTCTAGAGTTTTTTTCCCTCTGGTTGCACATG
Source organism: Oncorhynchus gorbuscha (assembly GCF_021184085.1). NCBI lineage: Eukaryota > Metazoa > Chordata > Actinopteri > Salmoniformes > Salmonidae > Oncorhynchus > Oncorhynchus gorbuscha. The sequence goes on from NC_060174.1 coordinate 88,922,075, forward strand.
TGACATGCTGGTAAAAATGTGGTAAAACTGATTTAAGTTTGCCTGCATTAAAGTCCCCGGCCACTAGGAGCGCAGCTTCAAGATGAGCATTTTCTTGTTTGCTTATGGCTTTATGGAGTTGGTTGAGTCCGGTCTTAGTGCCAGCATCGGTCTGTGGTGGTAAATGGATGGCTATGAATTATATAAATGAGAACTCTCTTGGTAGATAGTGTGTTCTATAGCTTATCATAAGGTACGAACAATACCTTGAGACTTAATATTAGACATCGCGCACCAGTTGTTACTGACAGATAGACACACACGCCCACCCCTCGTTTTACCAGACGTAGCTTCTCTGTTCTGCCGGTGCATGGAAATTCCCGCCAGCTCTATATTATCCGTGTCGTCGTTCAGCCACAATTCAGTGAAACATAAGATATTACAGTTTTTAATTAACGTGGCAGGTTAGGTGGATTAATGTAGAAGGTTAGGAGAACTAACAGCAGGTAAGGTGAAATAACATAGCCAGTTAGGAGATTGAGGTTAAGGTTAGAAAAAGGGGATAGGTGTTAGCTACAATTGTCAACAACTGTTGTCCCCGACACAATCACTAGATGGAGGTGTTGTCAATTATCATAACACCGGGAAAATATTGTCTGAGCCCGAAGGGTCTGGGTTTAGCAAATATGTTTGTTGTTTTGTTCGGTGATTTCACCTCAGTTTTTTTTATTTAACTAGGCAAGTCAGTTATAAACAAATTCTTATTTACAATGACGGCCAAACCCAGATGACGCTGGACCAATTGTGCACCACCCTATGGGACTCCCAATCACGGCTGGTTGTGAGACAGCCTGGAAATGAGCCAGGGTCTGTAGTGACACCTCTAGCACTGAGATGCAGTGCCTTAGACTGCTGAACCACTTGGGAGTTTTCCTCAAGAAATGCAACTGAAAAGACTTGTGTCTTGTGTGTGTCATATATTTCATAGATCAATAAAAACAAACTCCCTCTTTAAGGATACTGTATTCCCCCTCCATATATTTCCAAAGTTCCTTCATCTTCTACTTCTACATCGGACTACAAGCCACTCAGGTTTACCCGTTCTGGGCATATGCACTCCTGACATCCTGTAGCGTATCACAAATGCTTCACAATGTATTTCTTAAAAATAATAATATAGCCTAAATAATTAATTTAGTTTATTTAGGCTACCTGGCTTGCTCCTGACTTGTTATTTAATACTCTGTTGAAATGTCGAACGTAAATTGATAGAGACAGAATCACACATTACTTCCCAAGCAAAATCAATTATTTGTCTCGTTGGCTATAGGTTGTAGTGCAGCCTCTAAATCTTATAGAAACAAACCTAAGATATCTCGTATGCATCGGAGTCACGTCTTTCCCGGCATTTTACAGCTTGTTTCTAGCATAAAGCTTTGTGGAATAAAGCGTTGTTATATGCCACTTTATATAATCAGATCCATTTAAATCTGTTCTAAATCTTAAAGAGGTAACGTAAACTCACGTATACTTGTACACCGCCTTGGTCCGTACAATTGCCCTTATTTTAGCGCCCCAAAAACGTAATACTTCCAGATCAACTGTAATGTCAATTCCATTGTAAAGCACAATTGCTCCTCTTTCCAACAGAATCAATTACATGACCTAAACACTGCCTGTTTCTGCATAATTCAAGCAGGCAATGAGCCCCGCCCCATCGGGTCTTTTTAAAAATGGCGGGTGGGGAAGCGAAACTAATGCGTGATAGTGAGAAGGAGAGATGTCGTGTGGGAAAATGTCTTTTTTTCACTTGATCTGTCCAACTTATCACCTTATGATGACAAAAAATGACTAGGTACCCCCCCTTACCCCCATCACTGTCCATTTCTTGTTTTTAAAGGATGATAGAGGTGCTACTGTAACGGATGTGAAACAGCTAGCTTAGTTAGCGGTGCGCGCTAAATAGCGTTTCAAATGGTGATGTCACTTGCTCTGAGACCTTGAAGTAGTAGTTCCCCTTGCTCTGTAAGGGCCGCGGCTTTTGTGGAGCGATGGGTAACGATGCTTCGAGGGTGACTGTTGTTGATGTGTGCAGAGGGTTCCTGGTTCACGCGAGGGGACGGTCTAAAGTTATACTGTTACACTACACTTGGTGGAGAGAGATTGTAAAACAGAAATAGTTGCTTTATGCGTGCTGTACGTTATGACATGACACGTCTAGATGTAACGGAGGGTCTGTTTTTTTCAACTTTTCTCCAATACTATAGAGGCATTACCATGTCGATGAACGCTCGAATAGAAACCTAGTTCACACCCCGGATTTTGAACAACACAGTCGCTACAGTCGCATTAGTTTTCTTTATAGCCTCGTTTGAATGTTGCGGTTGTGCACATTTGTAGGAATTGGGTGAGTTTACGTTAGGCCTATGCGTTTGGCCATTTGCATTAACCAAAGCCACAAATCCCTCACATACCCCCTCAATTCGATCCCTGGTTTTAACTTAACACACCAAGCAGTTCACTGAGATATTTAAGGAGTGCATGGTGACTGAAGGAATTGGCTGACAAAATCTATGGATACCAGACTATCATTTCATCTGTCAAACAGGTAGGCCAACTTCTTATTTATTGTATAGGAAGAAATAGGCTCCAACACAAAACCCTTGTTGTTAGTAGCCTGAAGTCAAATTAAAATGAAGACTGTTTAAATGAATTAGGCCTTCTCGAATTAGCGCTGTCCATCTCTGCGGCTGCAGCTTCATAGTAATATAAGTTATGAAAATTATTATAAAATGGCTTATTGTGAGGTTAATAAATAATATATAAATATAATATATACAAATATATAATATAAATGTATATAATATATTTAAAAAATATATATATACACGTATATGTAAAAAAATATGTATATATATATATATATTTACTTTTTTACAATTAAATATCTACGTGCGGACTAGGCCAACTGATGTCCTGTTCAGTTTGAGAGGGAGCATGCGAAGATAAGGAGGACCGGAGGTACGCTTGAATTGTTGCCAATAATGAAGCTATTTATCAGAGTTATTGACCTCACAATTAGCCATTTCATTATAATTTACATAACTTATATACACTGCTCAAAAAATAAATGGAACACTAAGATAACACATCCTAGATCTGAATGAATGAAATATTCTTATTAAATATTTTTTTCTTTACATAGTTGAATGTGCTGACAACAAAATCACACAAAAATGATCAATGGAAATCAAATTTGTCAACCCATGGAGGTCTGGATTTGGAGTCACACTCAAAATTAAAGTGGAAAACCCCACTACAGGCTGATCCAACTTTGATGTAATGTCCTTAAAACAAGTCAAAATGACACAGTAGTGTGTGTGGCCTCCACGTGCCTGTATGACCTCCCTACAACGCCTGGGCATGCTCCTGATGAGGTGGCGGATGGTCTCCTGAGGGATCTCCTCCCAGACCTGGACTAAAGCATCCGCCAACTCCTGGACAGTCTGTGGTGCAAGGTGGCGTTGGTGGATGGAGCGAGACATGATGTCCCAAATGTGCTCAATTGGATTCAGGTCTGGGGAACGGGCAGGCCAGTCCATAGCATCAATGCCTTCCTCTTGCAGGAACTGCTGACACACACCAGCCACATGATGTCTAGTATTGTCTTGCATTAGGAGGAACCCAGAGCCAACCGCACCAGCATATGGTCTCACAAGGGGTCTGAGGATCTCATCTTGGTACCTAATGGCAGTCAGGCTACCTCTGGCGAGCACATGGAGGACTGTGCGGCTCCCCAAAGAAATGCAACCCCACACCATGACTGACCCACCGCCAAACTGGTCATGCTGGAGGATGTTGCAGGCAGAAGAACGTTCTCCACGGCGTCTCCAGACTCTGTCACGTCTGTCACATGTGCTCAGTGTGAACCTGCTTTCATCTGTGAAGAGCACAGGGCGTCAGTGGCGAATTTGCCAATCTTGGTGTTCTCTGGCAAATGAAAAACGTCCTGCACGGTGTTGGGCTGTAAAGCACAACCCCCACCTGTGGACGTCAAGCCCTCATACCACCCTCATGGGGTCTGTTTCTGACCGTTTGAGCAGACACATGCGCATTTGTGGCCTGCTGGAGGTCATTTTGCAGGGCTCTGGCAGTGCTTCTCCTGCTCCTCCTTGCACAAAGGCGGAGGTAGCGGTCCTGCTAATGGGTTGTTGCCCTCCTCCATGTCTCCTGATGTACTGGCCTGTCTCCTGGTATCGCCTCCATGCTCTGGACACTACGCTGACAGACACAGCAAACCTTCTTGCCACAGCTCGCATTGATGTGCCATCCTGGATGAGCTGCACTACCTGAGCCACTTGTGTGGGTTGTAGACTCCGTCTCATGCTACCACTAGAGTGAAAGCACCACCAGCATTCAAAAGTGACCAAAACATCAGCCAGGAAGCATAGGAACTGAGAAGTGGTCTGTGGTCCCCACCTGCAGAACCACTCCTTTATTGGGGGTGTCTTGCCTATAATTTCCACCTGTTGTCTATTCCATTTGCACAACAGCATGTGAAATTTATTGTCAATCAGTGTTGCTTCCTAAGTGGACAGTTTGATTTCACAGAAGTGTGATTGACTTGGAGTTACATTGTGTTGTTCAAGTGTTCCCTTTATTTTTTTGAGCAGCGTATATACATTTGAAGAAACATTTGACTTGCTTCCTGAAGTACCACCACACACGGCACATTCATTGGTTAGGCAGAACAAAAAGCAGGGCAGGCTGAAGCTCATGATTGGGAATGCCTATCCATTGCAGTGTGTAATGCAGTGTAGCCTAGTTTTATATACACCATCCCAGCAGTGCAAAAACAGGAGTTTTTTGCAGTTGTTAAAACGGCCAGCTTCAGTCAGCTGATTCTATCCATCACTTATGGTTAGTTCTAGTTGGGCAGCTTAGTCTCCCATTCAGAGGACCCCCACTTTCGTTAGTGTCTTATTGGTCAAGGTCACGCTAACTAATTACCACCACATCTCCTGCAGCCTATCAGTGGCATTGATTCCCAGGACTTCAGTTTCAGTCAGTCTATGACCCCAGCACGCTGTGTGGTCAGAAACGTGCCTACCCCCCTGCTGAACTTCTCCTCCTGTGGACTGAATCCCCGTGTGTCTGATGTTTAATTGTGTATGCATCTAAACGACCACATAGTTAATGTCAGTTATCACTGGACATGATTCTCAGTTATCTGAACAATGAGTAGTCAGATGTGTGTGGACATCTTACAAGGATCCGCCCCTTTCAATTTTCATCTAAAATGACATACCTAAATCTAACTGCCTGTAACAAGGATATGCATATTATTGGTACCGTTTGTGGAATTGTGAAAGGAATGTAGAATATAACACAAAAGATCTGGTGAAAGATAATACAAAGAAAAAAAAAATTTTTGCATTTTTTTGTATCATCTTTGTAATGCAAGACAAAGGTCATAATGTATTATTCCAGCCCAGCTGCAATTTAGATTTTGGCCAGTAGATGGCAGCAGCGTATGTGAAAAGTTTTAGACTGATCCAATGAACCATTGCATTTCTGTTAAATGTTGTAGCAAGACTGCCTAAGTGCTCTTTGTCTTATGCTGTGTGACCAGGGTACTCAGAAGCAAAGAGAAATTTAGTCATCACAAAACCTGTGCCTAATTTTTAACTATGTTCAAAACTGTGCACTCTCCTCAAACAATAGCATGGTATTATTTCACTGTAATAGCTACTGTAAATTAAACAATGCAGTTAGATTAACAAGAATAAGCTTTCTGCCGATATCAAATATGTCTATGTCCTGGGAAATGTTCTTGTACATACATCATGCTAATTTCATTAGTCTACGTTAGCTCAACCGTCCTGGGGATGGTATACCGATCCCGAATTAAGTTTTAAATTCCCAAATTCCCATTAACCTGGACAGCCGCCTCATCCTTGTTCTGACTGGACATTCTGTAGTGGTTGCTACCGGCCTTAATAAGCCAGCACCTAAGGTTTCTTATTATATTCAGTCCCTCGACAACCCTACCTCTATTTTTCACTGATGAACTCCCTTGGTCTGTGAAGGGGAAACATGGAAAAAGAGATGGAAACAGGAGAGACATTTAAGATATAATTGGCCACCACACCATAAGCACTGCTGCGTTTAGCTTATTAAAGGGATGTGCAATGGGGCAGTACTGTTCCTTGTTTGAAAGCTGAACGTGTAATTTGTATTTAAACTATCATGTTTCTCATGCACCATCATTCTTTCCTACCAACCATAGACTGGGTTACTACAGATGGTTTATTGGGATAACTCTGCAAAATTACCCCACCATATGTAGTCTGACAAACTGCAATAACAATGTTACCCAAATTACCCTATAAAGCAGTCTGACCAAAGCGACAGCAATCTAGGCTGTGGGTATTTACCTGGTCACGCACAGAAACCACTTACTAAGAATTCCCTAACCAACAGCACATGAACGTCAACTGCAAAAAGCAGGCTTTATATTTCATGCCAAATTAGCAGCAAATTAATAGCTAGGTTTCCATTTAACTGGCGACAGATCTAGGCAAATATTTTGGAAAATGTGTGAAGTGTAATACTTCCAAATGGACTATATGCAGATAACACACTAAATATACTGTTTCGCGTAAGTTTGTCCCGAATAAGAATGTAAAGCTAACTATGTCGCACTCAAGGCTGATAGTCATCACAAAAACTTGCAGTAAATAGCAAATGTGCCTAGCCAACAGCTCACATATAATGCGAGTAGACTAATCTACACTAGCCTACCCACCCCAGTCAGAGGGAGGACCTTATTTGCACAAAAAAGGGTTTCCACTGCCATTTCCCACAACACATTTTACAGTAAAATGAACAAATTCAGTCAGCATTTATAAAATTATACCATAAACTTCTCCATCACATGTTAATGGATACAAATACTTGCATAACTGTAGCACGAAACATGGTTATTGAGAAACTGGATGATTGCCTGACTAAGTTGGTGCTGCTAAATATCTATAATATTTATTGGTAGGACCACAAACACTGACACTGGTCTAGCAGCTGGACATTTATGGTTAAGGGAAGTCACAAGTGAGATTAAACTTTGTCATAAGAATATTAACCAAAATAAGGACCATATCAAAAGCACTTGAGATCAACATTTAGAAGTTGAGGTGGAAGGTCACCATGTTTTATTTTGTCTTAAAGGCACAATATACTCCATGTGAAATCTGACAGCCTAGTTGAGCAAACAGAAAATTACTGTTCTGTAGCAAACAAAGTTGCAATAGAAGTGTGATCATCAGGCAACCTTTTTTCTAACTTTAAAATCTCACTGACAAGAGTCACTGACTCCATCACAAACAGGTAGAACATTTCAAACGTTGCTTGTGAGGGGGAGGTAGTTGCAGAAACAGTGGAATGGTTTAATAGACTTCCTCAAGTCAGTTAAGATAACCCACAGCCACCAGGAGCCGCACCACCAGCTCCGGGGAATCGACCAGCCACGCCGTCGGGCATACCAGCACCTTGGTACAACATGGCAATGCTCCTTCTGGTGGTGCTCATACTCTTCCTTATCAGCAGTCTAAGAAACAAACAGATTAACATGAGCAAAATATTAAATGGCCTTCAAATGAGAAATATTTTACTTCAGTCGCTCAGACATCCAAGGAAGGTATTGGGCCATCTTTGGTCTTTCAACCTCTGGTGGAAACTACGAATGGCAGGAATAAACTTCATCACAGCGAAACTACTGGGTTAGGGCTAGTAACTGTAGGCCATTTTCTAGTCTCACAATGCCACCACCACAAACTTACCCTTGTCATTGGTGATAGTGATCTTGTCCTCCTTGCCAGCTGCAGACGCCCTCATGATGTCGTTAGCGTCAATTTCAAAGGTGACCTCAATCTGAAGAACATCGCGAGGTGCAGGGGGTATTCCAGTCAGCGACAACTTGCCCAACAGGTTGTTGTCCTTGGTCATGGCCCTCTCATCCTCATACACCTGGAGGATACAGTCTATATTAGCAAAAAACATACATGTTTTTCAAACGAGAAGTATGTTAAAATAGTCGCTCAGACATCCAAGGAAGGTATTGGGCCATCTTTGGTCTTTCAACCTCTGGTGGAAACTACGAATGGCAGGAATAAACTTCATCACAGCGAGCGGCCCAAGAATGTACAAGTCATAACAAATGAATTCTTACCTAGTTCTTGTCAAGCCAGCCGATGACCTCGTTGCACTTGTCCAGAATCTTGGTCGTGTCCTAGTCAGTGAACTTGCCCTGTAGTCTCTCATCCTCCACTGTGGATTTCATGTTGAAAGAGTAGGACCCCATGGAGTTTTGAGGAAACCTTGTCACGCTGCACATCATCCTCACGTGTACTTCTCAGCCTCCTGGACCATGCGCTCAATGACCTTGCTCAGATGACCTGATGGCAAAATACAATCAAGTCAACCAACATGAAAAGAAACAGCTTCAACTGTACATCATTGTAGACTCAAAAGTACTACTGTCGCTCAGACATCCAAGGAAGGTATTGGGCCATCTTTGGTCTTTCAACCTCTGGTGGAAACTACGAATGGCAGGAATAAACTTCATCACAGCGAAACTACTGGGTTAGGGCTAGTAACTGTAGGCCATTTTCTAGTCTTACAATGCCACCACCAAACTTACCCTTGTCATTGGTGATAGTGATCTTGTCCTCCTTGCCAGCTGCAGACGCCCTCATGAGGTCGTTAGCGTCAATTTCAAAGGTGACCTCAATCTGAAGAACATCGCCAGGTGCAGGGGGTATTCCAGTCAGCACCAACTTGCCCAACAGGTTGTTGTCCTTGGTCATGGCCCTCTCATCCTCATACATCTGGAGGATACAGTCTATATTAGCAAAAAACATACATGTTTTTCAAACGAGAAGTATGTTAAAATAGTCGCTCAGACATCCAAGGAAGGTATTGGGCCATCTTTGGTCTTTCAACCTCTGGTGGAAACTACGAATGGCAGGAGTAAACTTCATCACAGCGAATAATCCCTGCATTGCAGTCCTTCTCAACAAAATAAAGATCATAGCAAGCCATTTACCTACTTATCCAAGCCGTAGGAAATGGGAGCAGCAGTTGGCTCATTGAAGATACGCAGTACATTCAGGCCTGAGATGGTGCCAGCATCTTTGGATGCCTGGCACTGGGAGTCGTTGAAATAAGCAGGCACGGTAACGACTGCATTGTTGACTGTCTAGGGAAAGAAAAAAAACAATATACATTGTAATAATTCAATAACAGGGAATCAAGAAACTGACCAGTCATTGCAAAACTAAAAACTACACCTTCCTTTTCAGATTTAAAATAAACACATGTCAATTTAGAGTCAACACATTTGAAATTATAACTGTTCCAGGGTAGGCTTCAGCAATCTCCATCTTGACCAGAACCATAGAGGAAATTTATTCTGGGTAGGACTTAGCCTCTCCTTTGTATTAAACTTGGAGCTTGGGTTGAGTAGAAGCATTGAAACGGCGTACCATACAGCTAACCAAATACAATTTTCAATTAAAATATAGCAATTTAATGATAAAATTATCAGAACTTAAAAACGTACCGAATACTGTGTAACCCGATTATTGACGGCATCACCAATAAGTCTGAGTCTGTGAAGGAAACATAACTTGGAGTGGTCCTGTTGCCATGGTCGTTGGCAATGATTTCAACCATGCTGGATCACACCCAAGCAGGAGTAGGTGCTCCCGAGATCAATGCCAACTGCTGGTCTTGTAGACATGTTGCCTAAACACAGGAATACGGATAAGTTTAAGTCACCCAAAAACAAATTAAGATTCCTATCAATAAATAAGTGCTACATATTAGGTTGCGCATAATTACACTTCTGTAAAGAAATCTCGCCATTAAAATGTTCGTCACACCACGTGGGTTGCAGTTTCATTGACGCGTCACGTCGGAAACCCGCGCGAAACGACTTAACCACCGCACTAGAACGTTCTAGCTACAGCTAGCTAGGCCGACAACTACGAGGATGATCGCGTGCCTTTTCCTTTAATTTAACATGTGTACAAACGTTGGAACCGTCAGTCGAATGTCTTTCAAACTGCCTGCACTGCAAATGACCAAACTCGACCTGCCATATATGCGACCACGACAAAGGTTGACCGGCTCGCTAATTAACACACTATACTATACATTTAGTTGGTTAGCCATGTTAGAGAAACAGTCAAAGTAAATTGGGATCGACTGGTGACAAACTAGTTATAGAGAGTTTATTAAATCAATGTGTCTACTAGCCTTATTCAGACAGGATAACGACGTCAGTATGCTAAATACCATGCTTATGTCGAACGAAAATAAATGCATTGATTACGTTAAGAATAAATTATCTTGTACTAACCAAATTCGTGACCGAGGGTGACGCTGATGTTGGTCGGAGTTAAACAACGGCAAAACCTTCCTTCGACCTTGTGAGAGAATAGCGAAAGAAGGAAATGTGATTCTTTAACTTTTATATATCGCCGGCAACGCAACCAATCATAGCTCTGGACTCCACTTTTCATTCCAAAACACCAATAAAAATACAGGACGGCCCATGCGTTCCCTCCCACTTCTGCGACAACGACCAAGCGCTCTAGCCGCCGTCAAGACAACAGTAAACTACATTTCCGAATGTTCGTAGCAATAGGGAACTCGGGATGAAAAAACGAGCTCTGACTTGGATAATCGATTTAAACGGTCATCCAACTTCGGAACTCGAGCCTCTTTCTAGAGCTCCGACTTTCCAAGCTGAAGATCACGGACATCACAGTTTCACTTCGTATTTTTCCGAGTTCCCAGTTGTTTTGAACACTCGAACGTTCCAATCCCTCTTCATATCTGGGGAGCCGTTTCCGGTGGGTTTGTCATGCATTACTAACAGGGAGATTTTGTTAAATATGGGTCAAATTCGTTAAAATTACATTCACATAATTTAAAAGATACAGCAATGCCCTTGTGGGATTTGTTTGGGAAATTTTCAAAACGAGTGTTTCAACATAGTATAACCACTTCAAAGCTGATGCTAGTTATCCTCTTCCGTAATACGGTTATAGACAGAGGGGTTAGTTATAAATATATTTGACGTTGGTATGGTCTTCTCGGAACTCTGAAATCTTCGACAACTGGGATCTCGGAAAAAGCTGGGAACGCGGATTTAGTTTTTATTTTGACGGTAATCCAAATCGGGAAACTCGACATCTTTCTAGAGCTCAGTCTTTCCGACCTGAAGATCGCGGACGTCATGATTTTGACCTCCTTTTGCCCCTCTAGTTCCCAGTTTTCTTGAAAGCACCAAAAGTATTCAAAGCAATGAGTTTGAGGGAGACACCCAACATGCAAAAGCATTAAGAACAGTGATGCCAGTTTAGCAATTTTCAAACAGCACCTAGCAACAAATTTAGCTACTTTTAAACATTTATTTGTAATTTTTAGCAACTTTTGAGAAATGACTCAAATGCTAAAATGCACGCATTTTCCCTCGAAATTACACAAAAACTATTTTCTCTGTCACACGCTCAGTCCCAACACACGTACCTGGCTGCAAAAGTGCATTGTGAGTGACGTCAGCAGCAGGCGCTCAGCTCGTTCACAAGCAGGAGCAAGATACAACATTTACATTTAAGTCATTTAGCAGACTCTCTTATCCAGAGCGACTTACAACAAGATACTGTTTTAAATGGCATACAGGTCTGCTCTGACTTTACACGGTTATTTTTAGTTATTAATATATATTTTCCAAAAAAAGTTCTTAGGAACGTTTATATGTAAAACATTTTGTTATTCAATTATTTTATGATCAGTTTTCATATGTACTTAAAATAGTAGGTACCCTTTTATTTAAATTATTATTTGTTTTATTTCTCAAAATAGTTCCTGATGACACTAAAGAGGGTTTTTAGTCTCTCTTACTACAAGAACCCTTGGTTTGGTCTTGAATATAATTTCCAGTTGAGTTGAATTTCAAAGGTTATGGAATAAGCTATTTTCACTTTAAATTGACTTAAATGGTGCAGATCTCGGTTCCTTATCGTTTACGTTCACTGCTCCTACGTCTTTGACTCATCCTACTACACTTTATACTTTTATATAATCTTTGTTGTTTTGTCTTTGTCTATATTATCTCTTAATGCTAGGGGGTTACGAAACAGTGTGAAGCGCAAGGCCTTATTTTTATTTGCTAAACAATTTCGAACAGAGTTTTGCTTTTTTCAAGAGTCTCACTCAATTTCTGCTGTTGCCAACTTCTGGAGGTCACAGTGGGGCAACGATATTTGGCTTTCCCATGGATCTGAACGCTCTGCTGGTGTCACTACAATGAAAAATACCTTTGGTGGTAATATTCTACACTCGGAATGTGACCCCTTTGGTCACTTTATTTGTCTTGTGATCAGTTACAATGACATTACACTCATTACTGTAAACTTCTACGGGTACAACACCAAACATGAGAATGATGAGTTGCTTGAATCTATAGAGAAACATATGGTTATCTAAATTTCCCAATTCGTTATTATTGATAGGAGGGGACTTTAACATTACAATAGATAATTCAACTGCTAGATGGCCCCCAGGTAGGCCAACCAATCAGAATTTGGGTTTAATACTTTCTATGGAAAAGTTTGATCTTACTGATATATGGAGAGAGAGGTTTCCGGCCGAAAGATCATTCACTTGGAGTAACAAAACAGGCTCCAGACAATCCAGAATAGATTTTTGGCTTATATCCAAATGTATTGATAGTGAGTGTGTTACTACAAATATTTGTACTACTCCCCTCACAGACCATAAGGCTATTTACATTGATCTCAAAATATTTACCCCTGATATGAACCTTGGTAGAGCATCCTACTGGAAGCTAAATAGCTCATTATTAAATAATAATATAGTTACATTTGAGGTTAAAGATCTGCTCTCACACTTTTGGGAAAGGGCTTGTGAAGAAAAATCTTATTGCAAGAACTGGGAGCTCTTTAAATTTTGAGGTGTGAAGGAGCACTTTTAGTCTACCTTCATAATGTACTGCTTTGATTTTGCCCAGTTTTGCATCAGCGTTTTTACAAATCATATTTCAGAAATTCAACCACACATTTGTTTGATCATCAAACCGGATAGCAACTTCTGTTCAGTGACTTCCACAAAGCATATATAATGTAAGTGAAATGGACAAAAATGAATGGGAAGTCATTGGCACTGGACAAACCGTATACACGGTGTCCAATACCACTCAATTCGGCGTCGTTTCATTCAAAGTTGATTGCAAATGCCATATGGCAAATGCCAGTTGTAACACTTAAAAAATCCAACAGGTGGTGAGCGCGCTCCACCGTAGTATTTCATATTGCAAATGCAACACAAGTCAACATCCAAAAGCAAAATTTTGAAAAAGTCAAACATTTTTCAAAACTTATCATCCCCCAAAATTAGTGCTTTCTGGACTGTTTTTCGAAATTCTTTCGATTTTGCATTTGCAATATGTTTCAATGGGCATTTACCATCACGAATTTAGCATGCTCAAAAATACTGCAGGAATACAAAATTGAATGGCCCGATGAACTCTGGATGGCCGGGCAGTGATAGTTGTTCCTTTCCATCACTCGTCGTGTTGATTTCATCATGTCCATTTGGTGATGTTTTTTTCACTATAGAATCATATTGCAAATGCACGTGCATTTGAGAAGTGAGAGAGAGAAGTGGCTTTCTAGAACATAATGAGACTTGTTCTGCTATGTTCTTTAAGTTGGTTAGGGCCAGACAGAGTAGGAAGGTAATGCATGGTGTTAGGGAAGAAAATGGTATAGTTAGAGAACCAGAGGATATGGTCAGGGTGACAACTGATCATTTCCAAGGTTTATTTAAGGAAAGGGAAATAGATGTAGAGCAGGGAAATGTGTTTTTAGAACACTTGTCCAGGCGGTTGCCGGAGGACATTAGAGAAGTGATGGAGGCCCAGATCTCACTAGAAGAGGTTGAGAGCGCTCTTAGGAGGATGGGAAAAGGGAAGGTGCCTGAGATGGATGGGCTGCCGGCTGAGTTTTATCTCAAGTTTTGGGGTATACTTGGACCAGTGGTCCTCGAAGTCTTGAAGGCCATCCTTGAGACGGGGGTCCCGGGGGGATCAATGGCTGTTGGTGTGCTGTCACTTTTATATAAGAAGGGGGAAGTAACAGACCTTGGCAACTGGCGGCCGTTGACCATGCTGTGTGTAGATTACAAGCTACTTGCAAAGTTTTTAGCAGACCGGTTGCGCACAGCCCTTCCCTACGTCGTTCATGAGGATCAGACGTGCGGGGTAGAACGTGCGGGGTAGAGGGCCTCTCTATTAGATGGAACCTACAGTTAATCAGGGACTCGCTTGGGTTGAAGATAGAGGACTGCCTTTAATGGTATCCTTTTGTGTCCATTAAAATAACATAAAAATGATCAGAAATACAGTGTAGACATTGTTAATGTTGTAAATGACTATTGTAGCTGAAAACAGCTGATTATATAAAAAAAAGGAATATCTACATGTGTACAGAGCGCATTATCAGCAACCATCACTCCTGTGTTCCAATGGCACGTTGTGTTAGCTATTCCAAGTTTATAATTTTAAAAGGCTAATTGATCATTAGAAAACCCTTTTGCAATTAAGTTAGCGCAGCGTAAAACTGTTCTGAATAAAGAAGCAATAAAACTGTCCGCCTTTAGACTAGTTGAGTAGCTGGAGTATCAGCATTTGTGGGTTCGATTACAGGCTCAAAATGGCCAGAAACAAATAACTTTCATCTGAAACTCGTCCGTCTATTATTGTTCTGAGAAATGAAGTCTATTTCATGCGAGAAAATGCAAAGAAACTGAAGATCTTGTACAACGCTGTGTACTACTCCCTTCACAGGACAGCGCAAACAGGCTCTAACCTGAATAGAAAGAGGATTGGGATGCCCCGGTGGACAACTGAGCAAGAGGGCAAGTACATTAGTGTCTTGTTTGAGAAACAGATGCCTCACAAGTCCTCAACTGGCAACTTCATTAAATAGTAACTTCAAAATGCCAGTCTCAACGTCAGCAGTGAAGAGGAAACTCCGGGATGCTGGCTTTCTAGGTAGAGTTGCAAAGAAAAAGCCATATCTCAGACTGGCAATAAAAATAAAATATTAAGATGGGCAAAATAACACAGACACTGGACAGATGAAGGCCAGCATCCCAAAATTGCTTATTCACTGTTGACGTTGAGACTGGTGTTTTGTGGGTACTATTTAATGAAGCTGCAAATTGAGGACTTGTGAGGTGTCTGCTTCTCAAGCGTTTGACATTATAGATCATAATCTGCTGCTAGAAAAACATATGTGTCATGGCTTTACACCTTCTGCTATATTGTGGATAAAGAGTTACTTGTCTAACAAGACAGAGGGTGTTTTTTAATGGAAGCTTCTCCAACATAATCCAGGTAGAATCAGGAATTCCCCAGGGTAGCTGTTCCTTACCCTTTTCAATCTTTACTAACGACATTCCACTGGCTTTACTCAAAATGTGTCTATGTGTCTATGTATGTGGAAATTGAGCAAGTTGAGGTGCCTAAACTTCTTGGAGTAACCCTGGATTGTAAACCGTCATATTCAAATATATTGATGCAACAGTAGCTAAGATTGGGGGAAGTCTGTCCACAATAAAGCGCTGCTCTGCCAACTTAACTATCAACAAGGCAGGTCCTACAGGCCGTAGTTTTGTTGCACCTAGACTACTGTTCAGTAGTGTGGTCAGGTGCCACAACGAGGGACTTAGGAAAATTACAATTGGCTCAGAAAAGGGCAGCACGGCTGTCCCTTAGAAGTGCACAGAAAGATCAAATTAATGATATGCATGTCAATCTCTCTTGGCTCAAAGTGGAAGAGAGATTGGCTTCATCACTACTTGTTTTTGTAAGAAGTGTTGATAAGTTCAATGTACCGAGCTGTCTGTGTAAACTACTAGCACACAGCTTGGACATCCATATATGCCCCACAAGACATGCCACCAGAGGTCACTTCACAATCCCCAAGTCCAGAATAGACTATCGGAGGTGCATAGTATTACATAGAACCTATTCAACATCAGGTAACTGATGCAAGCAGTAGAATCAGATTGAAAAATACAACTTTTGTCTCTTCACAGCAGGGACTGTGAAGAGGCTCACATAAAAGGTACAGACACATGCATACATTGTAATATTGTTGCATGGTGGTATTATACCTTTTGTATTGTACATTTTGTATTGTAGTGGTGTAATAATGTTATGATGTACTATTTTATCTTTTGTTTTATATGTAATGTAAGTGCTTAAATGTGTTTGGACCCCAGGAAGAGTAGCTGCTGCCTTGTATCCATAATAAATACAAATACAACTTGATTGGAGTCCACCTGTGTTAAATTCAATTGACTGGACATGTTTATTTTTTATTTTACCTTTATTTAACTAGGCAAGTCAGTTAAAAACAAATTCTTATTTATAATGACGGCCTACCCCAGCCAAACCCGGATGACGCTGCTCCAATTGTGCACCACCCTATGGAACTCCCAATCACGGCCGGATGTGATACAGACGTGATACAGACATGATTTGGAAAGGCACACACCTGTCTATATAAGGTTCCACCGGGGTTAAGGCCTTAATCAGGGGTTAAGGCCTTGGTCACTCTGACAGAGCTCCAGCGTTCCTCTGTGGAGATGGGAGAACCTTCCAGAAGGACAACCATCTCTGCAGCACTCCACCAATCAGGTCCTTATGGTAGAGTGGCCAGACAGAAGCCACTCAGTAAAAGGCACATGACAGCCCACTTGGAGTTTGCCAAAAGCCACCTAAAGACTCTTAGACCATGAGAAACAAGATTCTGGTCTGATGAAACCAACATTGAACGCTTTGGCCTGAATGCAAAACATCTGGAGGAAACCTGGCATCATCCCTACGATGAAGCATGGTGGTAGCAGCATCATGTTGCAGGGATGTTTTTCAGTGGCAGGGACTGGGAAACTAGTCAGGATTGAGGCAAAGATGAATGGAGCAAAGTACAGAGCGCTCCTTGATGAAAACCTGCTCCAGAACACTTAGGACCTCAGACTGGGGTGAAGGTTCAACTTCCAACAGAACAACGACCCTAAGCACACAGCCATGACAACGCAGGAATGGCTTCGAGACAAGTCTCTGAATGTCCTTGAGTGGTCCAGCCACAGCCCGGATTTGAACCCGATCGAACATCTCTGGAGAGAGCTGAAAATAGCTGTGCAGCAACGCTCCCCTTCCGACCTTACAGAGCTTGTGAGGATCTGCAGAGAAGAATGGGAGAAACTCCCCAAATACAGGTGTGCCAAGCTTGTAGCGTCATTCCCAAGAAGACTAGAGGTTGTAATCGCTGCCAAAGCTGCTTCAACAAAGTACTGAGTAAAGGCTCTGAATAGTTATGTAAATGCTAAGTTTCAATTTTCAGTTTCTTAATACATTTGCAAAAAAAAATTAAAACCTGTTTTTGCTTTATCCTTATTGGGTATTGTTTGTTGATTGATGAGGGGAAAAAACTATTTATTCCATTTTAGAATAAGTAACAAAATGTGGAAAAAGTCAACGGGTCTGAATTCTTTCCTAACGCTGTACAATATAGAAAAAACTAAATGTATACAACGGAGTATACAAATATTACAAACAACAGAAGGTAATACAGCATTTTTTTTTGTTATGAGAAGAAGGTGTTTAAATATTGTTGAACTTTATTCTCAAAAATAATAAACAGAAGTTTCACTCAAAATGGAATTTAGCTAAAATAAGAATGAGGTTGATTACGAAGAAAGGCTTTGCATATTCTTTGCTACACTGAGTGTACAAAACATTAACACTTTCCCCCAACCCACAGGGATGCTGGTCTCCGGTTGTTAATTACAGAAGGTACAAGAAACATTAATTTATTTTAAAAACATTTAAAGATAATGTTTAGTAGGGGTAGCACTTGTGGATTCATTTATATGAAACTTCTTTAATCATATTAGTTTTAAGAAATTTCTGTGATAGAGACCAAATATTTTCCATTAATATCTCTTAAAAAGGCCATTCCAGAAAGATATGACATATGAAAACTCTCCTCCATCTTGTCTTGCATCCATCTTGTCCTCCCTATGCTCTCTGTCCAGTAGCGGAATGAGTTTTCATGAGGATAAACGTACGGCATAATGAAATACGTCACGATGTTAACAGGGTGTTATGCAGGTGAATGAGGACCCAAAAGCGACTTGGCGAAAACAGAGTCTTTAATCCAGTAAAGTAAATCTACAATCATAAAGCATAATTCCACTCGTAATGACGAGAACAGACTGGAGACTCGATCATGAACTGCAGGTTGCCTCGGGAAGGCACTTGAACGTAGCAGACTCAGACACCTGCTCACCACGCAGCATCTGAGGGAAACACGACACGACAGGGCGATACACAGACACAGCACGGTGAACAATAGACAAGGATCCGACAGGGCAGAAACGGAAAACAAGGGGAGAAATAGGGACTCTAATCAGGGAAAAAGATAGGGAACAGGTGTGGGAAGACTAAATGATTGATTAGGGGAATAGGAACAGCTGGGAGCAGGAACGGAACGATAGAGAGAAGAGAGAGAGGAAGGGAGAGAGAAAAAGGGGAACGAACCTAAAAAAGACCAGCAGGGGGAAAATGAACAGAGGGAAAAGCAAAATGACAAGACAATCTAAGACAAAACATGACAGTACCCCCCACTCACCGAGCGCCTCCTGGCGCACTCGAGGAGGAATCCTGGCGGCAACGGAGGAAATCATCAATAAGTGAACGGTCCAGCACGTCCCGAGACGGAACCCAACTCCTCTCCTCAGGACCGTAACCCTCCCAATCCACTAAGTATTGGTGACCCCGTCCCCGAGAACGCATGTCCATGATCCTACGTACCTTGTAAATAGGTGCGCTCTCGACAAGGACGGGAGGGGGGAGGGAAGACGAACGGGGGTGCGAAGAAAGGGCTTGACACAGGAGACATGGAAGACAGGATGGACGCGACGAAGATGTCACGGAAGAAGCAGTCGCACAGCGACAGGATTGACGACCTGGGAGACACGGAACGGACCAATGAACCGCGGAGTCAACTTACGAGAAGCTGTCGTAAGAGGAAGGTTGCGAGTGGAAAGCCACACTCTCTGGCCGCAACAATACCTTGGACTCTTAATCCTACGTTTATTGGCGGCTCTCACAGTCTGTGCCCTGTAACGGCAAAGTGCAGACCTCACCCTCCTCCAGGTGCGCTCACAACGTTGGACAAACGCTTGAGCGGAGGGAACGCTGGACTCGGCAAGCTGGGATGAGAACAGAGGAGGCTGGTAACCCAGACTACTCTGAAATGGAGATAACCCGGGAGCAGACGAAGGAAGCGAGTTGTGAGCGTATTCTGCCCAGGGGAGCTGTTCTGCCCAAGACGCAGGGTTTCTGAAAGAAAGGCTGCGTAGTATGCGACCAATCGTCTGATTGGCCCTCTCTGCTTGACCGTTAGACTGGGGATGAAACCCGGAAGAGAGACTGACGGACGCACCAATCAAACGACAGAACTCCCTCCAAAACTGTGACGTGAATTGCGGGCCTCTGTCTGAAACGGCGTCTAACGGGAGGCCATGAATTCTGAACACATTCTCGATGATGATTTGTGCCGTCTCCTTAGCGGAAGGAAGTTTAGCGAGGGGAATGAAATGTGCCGCCTTAGAGAACCTATCGACAACCGTAAGAATCACAGTCTTCCCCGCAGACAAAGGCAGACCGGTAATGAAGTCTAGGGCGATGTGAGACCATGGTCGAGAAGGAATGGGGAGCGGTCTGAGACGACCGGCAGGAGGAGAGTTACCTGACTTAGTCTGCGCGCAGTCCGAACAAGCAGCCACGAAACGGCGCGTATCACGCTCCTGAGTCGGCCACCAAAAGCGCTGGCGAATAGACGCAAGAGTGCCTCGAACACCGGGATGACCAGCTAACTTGGCAGAGTGAGCCCACTGAAGAACAGCCAGACGAGTGGAAACAGGAACGAAAAGGAGGTTACTAGGACAAGCGCGCGGCGACGCAGTGTGCGTGAGTGCTTGCTTAACCTGTCTTTCAATTCCCCAGACTGTCAACCCGACAACACGCCCATAAGGAAGAATCCCCTCGGGATCAGTAGAAGCCACAGAAGAACTAAACAGACGGGATAAGGCATCAGGCTTGGTGTTTTTGCTACCCGGACGGTAAGAAATCACAAACTCGAAACGAGCGAAAAACAACGCCCAACGAGCTTGACGGGCATTAAGTCGTTTGGCAGAACGGATGTACTCAAGGTTCTTATGGTCTGTCCAAACGACAAAAGGAACGGTCGCCCCCTCCAACCACTGTCGCCATTCGCCTAGGGCTAAGCGGATGGCGAGCAGTTCGCGGTTACCCACATCATAGTTGCGTTCAGATGGCGACAGGCGATGAGAAAAATAAGCGCAAGGATGAACCTTATCGTCAGACTGGAAGCGCTGGGATAGAATGGCTCCCACGCCTACCTCTGAAGCGTCAACCTCGACAATGAATTGTCTAGTGACGTCAGGAGTAACGAGGATAGGAGCGGACGTAAAACGTTCTTTTAGAAGATCAAAAGCTCCCTGGGCGGAACCGGACCACTTAAAACACGTCTTGACAGAAGTAAGAGCTGTGAGAGGGGCAGCAACTTGACCGAAATTACGAATGAAACGCCGATAGAAATTAGCGAAACCTAGAAAGCGCTGCAACTCGACACGTGACCTTGGAACGGGCCAATCACTGACAGCTTGGACCTTAGCGGAATCCATCTGAATGCCTTCAGCGGAAATAACGGAACCGAGAAAAGTAACGGAGGAGACATGAAAAGAGCACTTCTCAGCCTTCACGTAGAGACAATTCTCTAAAAGGCGCTGTAGAACACGTCGAACGTGCTGAACATGAATCTCGAGTGACGGTGAAAAAATCAGGATATCGTCAAGATAGACAAAAACAAAGATGTTCAGCATGTCTCTCAGAACATCATTAACTAATGCCTGAAAAACAGCTGGCGCATTGGCGAGACCAAACGGCAGAACCCGGTACTCAAAATGCCCAAACGGAGTGTTAAACAACGTTTTCCACTCGTCCCCCTCTCTGATGCGCACGAGATGGTAAGCGTTACGAAGGTCCAACTTAGTAAAGCACCTGGCTCCCTGCAGAATCTCGAAGGCTGATGACATAAGGGAAGCGGATAACGATTCTTAACCGTTATGTCATTCAGCCCTCGATAATCCACGCAGGGGCGCAGAGTACCGTCCTTTTCTTAACAAAAAAAAGAACCCCGCCCCGGCCGGAGAGGAAGAAGGCACTATGGTACCGGCGTCAAGAGACACAGATAAATAATCCTCGAGAGCCTTACGTTCGGGAGCCGACAGAGAGTATAGTCTACCCCGAGGAGGAGTGGTCCCCGGAAGGAGATCAATACTACAATCATACGACCGGTGAGGAGGAAGGGAGTTGGCTCGGGACCGACTGAAGACCGTGCGCAGATCATGATATTCCTCCGGCACTCCTGTCAAATCGCCAGGTTCCTCCTGAGAAGTGGGGACAGAAGAAATGGGAGGAATGGCAGACATTAAACACTTCACATGACAAGAAACGTTCCAGGATAGGATAGAATTACTAGACCAATTAATAGAAGGATTATGACATACTAGCCAGGGATGACCCAAAACAACAGGTGTAAAAGGTGAACGAAAAATCAAAAAAGAAATAGTCTCACTGTGGTTACCAGATACTGTGAGGGTTAAAGGTAGTGTCTCAAATCTGATACTGGGAAGATGACTACCATCTAAGGCGAACATGGGCGTAGGCTTGTCTAACTGTCTGAAAGGAATGTCATGTTTCCGAGCCCATGCTTCGTCCATGAAACAACCCTCAGCCCCAGAGTCTATCAAGGCACTGCATGTAGAACCCGAACCGGTCCAGCGTAGATGGACCGACATAGTAGTACAGGATCTAGATGGAGAGACCTGAGTAGTAGCGCTCACCAGTAGCCCTCCGCTTACTGATGAGCTCTGGCCTTTACTGGACATGAATTGACAAAATGTCCATCAAATCCGCAATAGAGGCACAGGCGGTTGGTGATCCTCCGTTCCCTCTCCTTAGTCGAGATGCGAATACCTCCCAGCTGCATGGGCTCAGTCTCTGAGCCAGAGGAGGGAGATGGTTGCGATGCGGAGCAGGGAAACACCGTTGACGCGAGCTCTCTTCCACGAGCTTGGTGACGAAGATCTACCCATCGTTCTATGCGGATGGCGAGAGCAATCAAAGAGTCCACACTGGAAGGAACCTCCCGAGAGAGAATCTCATCTTTGACCACTGCGTGGAGTCCCTCCAGAAAACGAGCGAGCAGCGCCGGCTCGTTCCAGTCACTAGAGGCAGCAAGAGTGCGAAACTCTATAGAGTAATCCGTTATGGATCGATCACCTTGGCATAGGGAAGCCAGGGCCCTAGAAGCCTCCCTACCAAAAACTGAACGGTCAAAAACTCGAATCATCTCCTCTTTAAAGTTCTGGTAATTGTTTGAACAATCAGCCCTTGCCTCCCAGATAGCTGTGCCCCACTCTCGAGCCCGGCCAGTAAGGAGTGAAATGACGTAAGCAACCCGAGCTCTCTCTCTAGAGTATGTGTTGGGTTGGAGAGAGAACACAATATCACACTGGGTGAGAAAGGAGCGGCACTCCGTGGGCTGCCCGGAGTAGCAAGGTGGGTTATTAACCCTAGGTTCCGGAGGCTCGGCAGGCCAGGAAGTAACAGGTGGCACGAGACGAAGACTCTGGAACTGTCCAGAGAGGTCGGAAACCTGAGCGGCCAGGTTCTCCACGGCATGGCGAGCAGCAGACAATTCCTGCTCGTGTCTGCCGAGCATGGCTCCTTGGATCTCGACGGCAGTGTTACGAGCGTCTGTAGTCGCTGGGTCCATTCTTTGGTCGGATCCTTCTGTTATGCAGGTGAATGAGGACCCAAAAGCGACTTGGCGAAAACAGAGTCTTTAATCCAGTAAAGTAAATCTACAATCATAAAGCATAATTCCACTCGTAATGACGAGAACAGACTGGAGACTCGATCATGAACTGCAGGTTGCCTCGGGAAGGCACTTGAACGTAGCAGACTCAGACACCTGCTCACCACGCAGCATCTGAGGGAAACACGACACGACAGGGCGATACACAGACACAGCACGGTGAACAATAGACAAGGATCCGACAGGGCAGAAACGGAAAACAAGGGGAGAAATAGGGACTCTAATCAGGGAAAAAGATAGGGAACAGGTGTGGGAAGACTAAATGATTGATTAGGGGAATAGGAACAGCTGGGAGCAGGAACGGAACGATAGAGAGAAGAGAGAGAGGAGAGAGAGAAAAAGGGGAACGAACCTAAAAAGACCAGCAGGGGGAAAATGAACAGAGGGAAAAGCAAAATGACAAGACAATCTAAGACAAAACATGACACAGGGCATCACACTAATTCTCTTAGGAGACCCCCAGAACTATGCACACTTTGTTCTAGCCCAGCATTCAACTAGCAGAACAGTTCGTGGTATTTGTTATTCAAAGGTATGTAGGCCAATTGAGAAATCACCCAAACAAAGATAGTGTAGATACAATTACTGAAAATCAAATCAGAGTGTAGCGGGGTGCGTAATTGGCGGCAGAGAAGTCGGGCGCAGGAGAGCAGAACTGGGTGAAAACCAGAGATTTATTTAGCAAAACCAACGGCATCCAGAATAACAAGATACATGGGCACAAAAATAACCCGTCGTGCACTCACAGGAAACGTGCACAAGCACTACAATAAACAATCTCACACAAAGACATGGGGGAACAGAGGGTTAAGTACACAACAAGTAACTGAGGGAACTGAAACCAGGTGTGAGGAAAAACAAGACAAAACACATGGAAAATGAAAAGTGGATCGATGATGGCTTGAATACCGCCGAGCCACGCCCGAACAAGGAGAGGACCCGACTTCAGCGGAAGTCGTGACACAGAGTTCATTTGTTACACGTGCAGGATGCAGCAGGTGTAAACAGTACATTGAAATGCTTGCTTACAAGCTCAACAATGCAGTTGTACTAAGTAATATAAAAGTACACCGTAGAATAAAATAAATACACACGAGAATATACACGATAAACAAGGTGGGGGAATACTTCCACAGAATAATCCATACCTATGTTGTATATTTTTATTTTATTTCAGTATAAAAATAAACTTGGATTTAAAAATATATATCATACATAATAGCAGCTTATGATCCTGTGTATACACATAATTATCCACTGTATCATAGTAACGTTACATGTTTCAAAACAATATTAAAATAAAAAATATATTTTTTATCACATTTTAGGTGCTTATGATTTCAATTCTCTATGTGAATTCCCAATATTAAAACATTTTTTACAGTTCCGTCTCCTTGATCTGAGGGCTTAGGGTTGCTCCATCTGTTTGTGGGATGACTTGAATTTCAGGAGCCTCTTCTGTTTTGGTGCTTGTTGTTGTTGTCGTCTCTGTTGCCATTGGTTCCTCAACGACATACTTTGTGAATCCAATGTTAAAAAGTCCTAGAAAAACAGGCATTTTTAAAATCATGTGGAACATAAAATGTCCTACATTTTAGCATATATTAGACACCCTACTGGGCACACACTGGTTGAATCAATGTTGTTTCCACATAATTTCAATTAAATTAAGTTGAATCAACGTGGAATAGACGTTGAATTGTGGAATAGGTCTTATAATTGTGCTTTTTGTCATTGTGTTCTTTCTTTGGTTGATTTTTTTTCTTCATATGGCATGTCACAGAAATCAGACTGTAGGATGTAAAATATTACCATTTCCCCTTCTTCTGGATTGTTTCTCTTCATTGCTTGATTTTGATCTACTGCTCTCCACAGATTGATCAGAGTCTTCATTTTCTGTAATGATCAAAACTATGATAATTTCTGAGTAATTACTTGTGAAAAGTTTAAGATTTAGTGGCATCCCAAGTCCTTGAGGGCTGCAGGTTATTCACTGTTTATTGTTCTTTCTGATCTAGACCTGAAAAACCATGTTTGGTTAATATCAACTGATCCAAGAAAGAAGAAAGGAAAACCAACTGAGCGAAATTCCAGTTGAGGACTAGTTGTGCACAACTGCCATAAACCAAAGATGACCAAACATGCAAAGTCATGAGAAGATCCTAAACAGTGAGAGCCGAGAGGTGTGCTGGTCTCTAGTTACCTTTCTTCCAGAGTATGTGAGCCCTCCTCAGCTTGATTACAAAGAATGCAACGACCACCAGCAGACCAAGGATGAGGCACGTCACGAGGAAGATGAGCAACGGCGCACTGCTTCCATTTCCTCTCTGCCTCTCCGTCTCATCGAAGATTCCTGTGAATGAGACCACCAGTGCAACTTTAGCCTCTTCTACTGTAGCCTTATATCCAAATCTGGCTTACACAGCCCCTAAACATGACACACTTAACCAGATCTGTATGCACTTCGGAAAAATAGTAAGACTGTCTTACCTGAATCCTGAATCTTATTGTTTTATCCACAAATACACTCCATATCCTCTAGAAAAAGGTGACTGTAGGTACTGTCTGGAATAGCTGTATGATGAATGCATCATACAGCTATTCCAGACAGTACCTACAGTCACCTTGTTCAGAAGGATATGGAGTGTATTTGTGGATAAAACATTCGTTTTTCAATTGATTAAACTATTGGATACTGCTTTGATGGACATCTGAATATTTTTCAGGTATTTTACAAATGTTCCATCCCGAGAATAAATCGCTTTTCCCTCCAAAACAGGAAGTGTCATTCAAAAGCAATTTAAAGCAAATACAAATGTCTGGATTTGATTGGAGCTTTGATCAGTATGAAAATTCAAACCTGATGCTACCTGAGCCGTATATTAAATACATTTTATGAGCCCTACAGTAACGACATTTAATGAGCCGAAGCCTAAAAAGCCCAAATGATTGTGCCGTTATCCAATACATATATGATATAGGCTATTGCACATTACGCACGACAGAAAAAAAACATAAAAGTCCATAGATGTAGCTAGCTATATGCTCTCTTGGTTAAATAAATTAAACTAGCTCCAGCAGACTAATCTTTTTGATTGTGAACTCTATTACTGTAATATATTGTAGCCTATTATATTGTAATATATGGACTGCAATTATGCACATCGTTCAAACCATGATAAAGCAGTAGAGAACCTGCGATTCGGGTGCAGCAAATGCGGTCTACAAAGTTACAAGTATAGGCTAGCGAATTTGATGTTAATTTTGAAATATAATTGGGCCTATTTGCATAATTAGTTGGCTGACGAAAACAGTGCATTCGGGAAAGTATTCAGACCCCTTTACTTTTTCCACATTTTGTTACATTACAGCCTTATTCTAAAACGGATTAAATAGTTTATTTCCATCATTAATCTACACATAATAACCCATAATGACAAAGCAAAAAAATGACAAAGGATCTCTGTACTTTGCTCCATTCATCTTTCCCTCAATCCTTTTCCTCGAGCAATTGGCCTAGCGTCATCCGGGTTAGGGAGGGTTTGGCCGGTAGGGAAATCCTTGTCTCATCGCACACCTGTGGCGGGCCGGGCGCAGTGCACGCTAACCAGGTCGCCAGGTGCACTGTGTTTCCTCCGACACATTGGTGCGGCTGGCTTCCGGGTTAGATGCGCGCTGTGTTAAGAAGCAGTGCGGCTTGGTTGGGTTGTGTTTCGGAGGACACATGACTTTCGACCTTCGTCTCTCCCGAGCCCGTACGGGTGTTGTAGCGATGAGACAAGATAGTAACTACTAACAATTGGATACCACAAAATTGGGGGTAAAATAAAAAAATAAAAGATGATGGAGAATGATGGAGACCACTGTGTTCTTGGGGACCTTCAATGCTGCAGAAATGTTTTGGTACCATTCCCCAGATCCGTGCCTCGACACAATCCTGTCTTGGAGCGCTACAGACAATTCCTTCGACCTCATGGCTTGGTTTTTGCTCTGACATGCACTGTCAACTATGGGATCTTATGTGTGTGCCTTTCCAAATCATGTCCAATCAATTGAATTTACCACAGGTGAACAACAATCAAGTTGTAGAAACATCAAGGAGGATCAACGTAAACAGGATGCACAATTCCGAGTCTGAATACCTTTTGTAAATAATGTATTTCTGTTCTTTATTTTTAATAATAGTCTAGCTTTCCTCCATGGGACTCTAAGAGCTAAGGAGCGTTTATTTAAGGAGGCCAGTGGAGCAAAGGTGATTTAAAGCAACGATATTCAAGTGATAGGTTTTTTTTAAACTCTGCAGCTGCAATAGTTTTTTAAACGATCTTTACAATTAAAAACAAGGTGACCCCGAAAGCCAGATGAGTAAAAATAGACGCGCATTCGGTCTTTATATTACTGTAGCATAGGCTGTGCTGTAGCAAATGTAGGCCTCCCGGACACAAGACAAAAAGTGGTCTGTCTGTCTGTCCCCAACCTGAGCCTTGATTCATCATGCAGAGGGCATAGAGAAGCCAGATTTAGATATCGCATGTAATTTAGCAGTTCCTTTTCATGCCATGCTGTTCATATAAATCATTTATCATAATTGACCTGTTTCTCAGAGTTATTTATCCCGGGGAAAAGGGAGTAGTTTTGGCCCGTAAATCCGGGTAAATCTCGGTCACGGTTCCCACCATTCAAC
Source organism: Oncorhynchus gorbuscha (assembly GCF_021184085.1). Taxonomy (NCBI): domain Eukaryota; kingdom Metazoa; phylum Chordata; class Actinopteri; order Salmoniformes; family Salmonidae; genus Oncorhynchus; species Oncorhynchus gorbuscha. The sequence continues at coordinate 88,949,867 of NC_060174.1, forward strand.
CATAATTTGTAGTGATGGAAAGTCACCACTAGGTGGAGAAGCAGCCCACTGAATAACTTGTAAGACTAGATGGCAATGATAATTTCTTCCCATACAATACTAGCTATGGTTAGTCTCGTTCTTACCTGTAGTACTGGTTGAGTTGCTACTGCTGTCATTAGCAAGTGTGTACCCTGTAGCTTCAAACACTGAGTGGGCTGGCTGACCTGGAGGTGAAGATATTCAACAGACATTGATAACTCCAATGACGAAATGCATTTGTTGATTCATTACAAACTAAATAGACTTCTAGTTGTTGATTTGTGGTTTTATTGTATTGATATTACAGTACAGTGCAAGTCATTTTCACTCACTGATTGTACTACAGATGAAAATGTTGTAATTTAAGTCAATATATATAACAACAAATGGCAAAATCCAGGTACCTTAAATGAACACAAAAAAAGCATGAGCTGAAATTCTGGTTTAAATTGAGGACCTATATGGCTAATATTGCTATTCACTTCCATTTCAGGAAACATCCTTGATGGTATGAGAACAAAGTGCCTTTGTTTTGCACCTAAGCAGTTTTCAAACTTTTCACAAACACAAACTTTTCACATGTTGAAAACTAACTCGCAAAACATTTGTAGATGTAACCTCAGGGCAACATGGCTGTTAATAAAATGTCTTACTTACTGTGAGTGCTGAGTTGTGAGTCAGGGGTTGATGCTGGTGAATGCTTTGTATTGGGCCAATCTAAGGCTGTAGCTGTTGGTTTTTCTGTTGACACCTGTGTACCAGGCCAACGGGAGACTGTTGTTGGACCTTCTGTACTTGGCCAATGAGAGGTTCTCGAAGTGGAGTGTGATTCCTCAGAGGCTATAAGATAGAAGGGTATTTCAGTTATTGATGTTTGTGTGGTAAAGATACCCTAGTGTGCCATGACCCTACAGTTCTTATGGCATAATTTTAAACCAGTGAGAAAGTACCCACAGTGTGACTGTGCAGTGTTTCAATGTTCCTCAAATAGAACACTACAAGCAGAACTACATTTTAAATAAAGGTATACCTGTTATTTTAAATTCTTTGTTGGATATTTCCACCTTACTTTCAAGGAGGTCATCTGTGCTTTATGTTATAGTATTGTCATTTTTTATACCCTGCTAAATTCAACCTCCCATAGCTTGAAAGTGTGAACAATGAACTTGGGACTTACGATTCTGTCCAATTTTTATGAAATTCATCAGAGAAGAATTGTGTAAGGCTGGATGGCGAACGATGCATTTCACTGTGACTCTCCTCTTGTGGGACTGAACATGCAAGATATCCAGGGAGGAATATGTGTTTTTTTCCAAAAGGTACTGGGACTGAGGCTGAGCTAAATAACAAGAGAAAGGTTCAATTAACTTTTGGTAAAGTGTCAAAATGTCATATGTAACAGAACGTCAACAACCATCATACTTATTCTTATAATACTGACCTGCACTGCCCTTTACAGGGAGAATACAGACATTTCACTTCCCTTTATTTTGGATGAGATAAAGTGGAATGTGTGGGGGATTTGTTTTCGCAGGGGAAGTCTAAACTGTTTTGAGGCATTTCCCTTCGTTATATATCATCACAACATCCTCAGTCTCTTACTACTCCATTTTGACTTGTCTTGTGTTTTTATTTTCCACAATCCCTTAAAGTGGTTGTTATCATTGGTTAAATATATTGAATAATGTAAGTGGGGCTCCAGGTAGCCTGGAGGGTCGGAGCATTAGGCCAGTAAGTGAAAGGCTGCTGGATCGAATCCCCGAGCTGACAAGGTAAAAATCTGTCGTTCTGTTCCTGATCAAGGCAGTTAACCCACTGTACCCTGGGCTCCGAAGACATGAATGTCAATTAAGGCAGCCCTCAGCACTTCTCAGATTCAGAGGGGTTGGGTTAAATGCGAAAGACACATTTCAGTTGAATGCTTTCAGTTGTACAACTGACTAGGTATCCCCCTTTTAAGTGAACAGCAGGGCGGGGCAGGGAAGCAAACCAAGGTCGCTGGTGTGAAATGCAAACACCCTATGCATTATGCCAATAGAGTTAACCCACTTGGTGTGAAATTGAAACGTTCCTGATTTTGCGAAGAATGCTACACTGCCCCCTCCAGACAGAAAAGACAAGTCTCCACACTTCAATCTACCGTTAACCTCTTACACGTCTGGCCGTGTTGATTGTGCACAGGTGTGGCAACCTGGGTGTGGCAACTGGCAGAGCAGTGAGGCTGTTGGAGTTTGGTGGCCATGTAAATCTTTGATTTGAATATTAAGTTTTTGTTTTGTTGTCCTTTTTGTATATACTATTATTTGTTGGTCATGCACCATTTTTTAACATAACTCACTTGGGCTGATTTCGATCGTAACATAATCCCTTGCCATGAAATCTTCTAAGTGAATCTAGAATAAAGGTAACTTACCATCAATTTCTAACCCACTCCCCAAAAGCCATGAAATTTTGGGAGGATGGCTATTTCCCACTGCAGAACATTTGATGGTAGTCTTTCCATTGTGTTCTGTTATCTCCAATTTTGGCATACCTTGAGAATGACAAAAAGAGTGAGGTTATGATTTTGGGATTCAACTGAATTAGTTGGAAGTGGGAATGGGGCAAGCACTCTACCACCTGACATCTGCTAAATATGTGTATGTGACCAATAACATTTAATTTGATCCAATATGAATGTTCGGTCACACTTTATTTAGATAGATTATCTACAGATGGTCATACTATGTTTATAAGCAACTGCTTACTAAGGTTATGGTTAGGATAAGGGTTAGTGGATAATTAGTTGAAATGTTGTTGACAATTATCGAACATGTACAAACCATTTACTTAGGACTATCCACATAAAGTGTTACCGAATATTCTACTAGCAACAGTCATCAAAATTGTTAAAAGGTTTTATAAACAATTATCATAAATGCAACAGTTGGACAATGGATGAAGATATATTTTTTAATCCATCAGGTATTGAATGAATTATAGCACATAACATGTTTTACTGGCACGGCCAAATAATGAGTTCAGGTATTTTGGGGAATTCAGGTATTCAATTTGTAAAATGTTTTTTCTTCTTCTTAGAATGCACTCATATATACATTTTCTATTGTTATCAGGTATTTATTTTATATTGTGTTAAAATAAAGAAAATTATATGTGCCTCATTTGCATAAATATCCAGTGAGATTTAGGTGACAAGTGGATTTTGCACCACTCTGTCACGCCTTGGTCATTGTATTTTGTGTTTTTGTTATATGTTTGGGTAGGCCAGGGTGTGACATGGGTTTATATGTTGTGTTTCGTATTGGGGTTTGTATTATTTGGGATCGCGGCTGATTAGGGGTGTGGTATAGGCTTGGCTGCCTGAGGCGATTCTCAATTAGAGTCAGGTGCTTATCGTTGTCTCTGATTGGGAACCGTATTCAGGCAGCCTGAGTTTCGCTTTGTATTTCGTGGGTGTTTGTTCCTGTCTTTGTGTAGTATTCACCAGATAGGCTGTAATAAGTTTCACGTTCCGTTCTGTTGTTTTTGTATTTAGTATTCAGTTATTTCATGTATCGCGATTCAGTTCATTTAAGTCATGAGTAACCAACACGCTGCATTTCGGTCCGACTCTCTTTCTTCAACAGACGAACGCCGTTACAGAAACACCCAACTCTCACGGACCGAGCAGCGTGTAAACTGGCAACGACGTAGACAGCTGGAGCAGCAAAAGGAGGACGAATTATTCGGAGAATGGACATGGGAAGACGTGTTGGATGGTAAAGGTTGTTACACTTGGGAGGAGATATTGGCCGGAAGAGATCGCCTCCCATGGGGACAGGTGGAGGCACTAAGGAGAGCAGAGGCAGCCGGAGATAGGAGCCGACGATACGAGGGAACATGGTTGGCAAGGAAACCTGAAAAGCAGCCCCAAAAATTATTGGGGGGGGCTAGAAGGGAGTATGTTTATGCCAGGTAGGAGACCTGTGCAAACTCCCTGTGCTCACCGTTGGGCTAGAGAGACCGGGCAGGCACCGTGTTATGCTATGGAGCGCACAGTGTTTTCAGTGCGGGAGCATAGCCCGGTGCGGCACATACCAGCCCTTCCTATTGGCCGGGCTAGAGTGGGCATCGAGCCAGGTAAGCTTGGGCAGGCTTGGTGCTCAAGAGCTCCAGTGCGCCTGCACGGTCCGGTCTATCCAGAGCCACCTCTACACACCAGTCCTCCGGTAGCAGCTCCCCGCACCAGGCTTCCTGTGCGTGACCTCGCTCCAGTACCACCAGTTCCAGCACCACGCACCAGGCCTCCAGTGCGCCTCGCCTGTTCAACGCAGCCAGCGCTTTTCTCCTCTCCTGCGCTGTCGGAGTTTCCCGCCTGTTTAGCGCAGCCAGAGCCTTTCTCCTCTCCTGCGCTGCCGGAGCCTCCCGTCTGCCCATCGCCGCCAGTGCCGCCAGTCTGCCCAGCTCCGCCAGTGCTCCCAGTCTGCCCAGCGCCGCCAGTGCTCCCAGTCTGCCCAACGCCGCCAGTGCTCCAAGTCTGCCCAGCGCCGCCAGTGCTCCCAGTCTGCCCAGCGCCGCCAGTGCTCCCAGTCTGCCCAGCGCCGCCAGTACCGCCAGTCTGCCCAGCGCCGCCAGTGCCGCCAGTCAGCCCAGCGCCGCCAGACAACCAGTCTCTTCCAGATCTGCCAGACAACCAGTCTCTTCCAGATCTGCTTGTCAACCTGAATCTTCCAGTTCCGCCAGCCAACCAGGATTTACCGGAGCCTACTACCTGCCTGAGCTTCCTCTCAGTACTGGGCTTCCTCTCAGTACTGGGCTTCCTCTCAGTACTGGGCTTCCTCTCAGTACCGGGCTTCCCCTCAGTACCGGGCTTCCCCTCAGTCCCGGGCTGCTTCTGTCCCGAGCTGCCCCTCTGTCCCGAGCTGCCCCTCTGTCCCGAGCTGCCCCTCTGTCCCGAGCTGCCCCTCTTTCCCGAGATGCCCCTCTGTCCCGAGATGCCCCTCTGTCCTGAGATGCCCCTCTGTCCTGAGATGCCCCTCTGTCCCGAGATGCCCCTCTGTCCCGAGCTGCCCCTCTGTCCCGAGCTGCCCCTCTGTCACGAGCTGCTCCTCAGTTATGTGGGGATCTGGGTGAGGACTATTAGGCCATGGTCGGCGGAGAGGGTGGATTATCCCAGGACGTGAAGGGGAGGAACTAGGACATTAATGGAGTGGGGTCCACGTCCCGAGCCAGAACCGCCACCATGGACAGACGCCCACCCGGACCCTCCCTATGCTCTTGAGGTGCGTCCGGGAGTCCGCACCTTGGGGGGGGGGTTCTGTCACGCCTTGGTCATTGTATTTTGTGTTTTTGTTATATGTTTGGGTAGGCCAGGGTGTGACATGGGTTTATATGTTGTGTTTCGTATTGGGGTTTGTATTATTTGGGATCACGGCTGATTAGGGGTGTGGTATAGGCTTGGCTGCCTGAGGCGATTCTCAATTAGAGTCAGGTGCTTATCGTTGTCTCTGATTGGGAACCGTATTTAGTCAGCCTGAGTTTCGCTTTGTAATTCGTGGGTGTTTGTTCCTGTCTTTGTGTAGTATTCACCAGATAGGCTGTAATAAGTTTCATGTTCCGTTCTGTTGTTTTTGTATTTAGTATTCAGTTATTTCATGTACCGCGATTCAGTTCATTTAAGTCATGAGTAACCAACACACTGCATTTCGGTCCGACTCTCTTTCTTCAACAGACGAACGCCGTTACACACTCAAACACAGGAAATAGATGGTTGAAAAAGACACATCCCCAAGTGGGCGGGGCATTCGCGTTGACAATTCTACTCAGTAAAGACAAATGCTGTGTGCTTTCTTAATCACTATAGACAACAATGCTATGACAATATGTCATACTTACCCAAAACTGTCACGGTAACTGACTTCACTACAGGCACTTTTGTGTAATGTAAACATGTGTAGAGGCCTCCATCTTTGAAGGTGACATCAGACACACTGACTGAAAAATAGGACTTGGACAAGTTGATTATCTTGTAGCGCTTATCCCTCAGGGCTGTTAGTGAAGATAAGGAAGAGAGAATGCATGTCACATCATGACTCAACTACTTTAGTTCATAACAAAGATGTTACAATATGAGTAGGAACAAACATTTTTACTTGTATCATGTACAACTATTATTATTCTAGCCATATAGCTGTCAACATGTATTGCTCATTTAGTGGGCTTCCAGTCTACATTCAAATTGAGATACTGCTTCGTTTCTGTATATAAAATAAAATGAACATCTATATGTGGTATTATAATATCCTCACCCTTATGGTCATTGAAAAACATCACATGCCCGTTAGGATTCTTCCATTCCACGTGGCTCCTGTGAGCATTTCTAATGTGACACTTAATAGTTAGAGTCTCACCCTCCATCACGGTCATATGTTGCACTGCAACGGAACCTGCAATGGCAAATACAAATGAGTTAGTATAGGACATACTTTGATTGACAGGATAGAATGTTCCAACATGATTGAAACATGATTTTCCGTTCACCGTTCACCTGATGATTTCCTCCGTGGCTAGTATGGATAATCCTTCTATTAATTGGAGGATTCATAATGAAACAAGTTCACCCTACTTTTCAACAGCACTTTCCTCTTTCTTACAGTATTTCATTAACATAATATGATTATGGATGGACTGTATTGAAAAGAAATCATGCAGAGGAGATTTAGGGGTCGTAGAATGATGAGTAAGTGGGCAGTGTAAATGATCTGGATAAGACCAGACAGACCCTTATACCGACCCCTCATTTCTCACAGCTCTGACTCATAGCACTATTCTACCACTCTGCCTGACCCTGGTCTCAGACTCTGCCTCTGGGGGCCACAGATGAAACTGAAGTAGACTGAGTTGCTATTGTCGGGCTTGAGGTGTGACAAACAACATGCGGGGTGTGCATTTGCCCCTACACTGCACGTAGGCCTACAGATTATGCAGCCAACTTTCACACAGCCTTCTACACTGCAACTGACAGGAAATCAAACATAGTGTGGTCAGTCACCATTCACATGAGGGGTGTGAAAGCGAAAGCAAGGGGCATGTGGTTTTCGTCACACTGTCTACGTGAGCGTCATGTGTTCCTTTTTCCTATGCTACTGCTATGATGACTAGTGGTAGGCCTTCTGTATATGGAACAATTAACTGTGGTGGCAAATTGACACCGTTGGTGTTGGTGGGCTTGAAAAGTTTTGAAGGGTAACTGTTTTCATACATTGTGTGGGCTAAAATAATGTAACCTTATAATAGGGCAATGCTATATAGCACCTACTGAAATTAAAGAAATTAAAGAAATTCCATGGGGATGGTCTATGGTGGTCCATGGAATTACTGTAATTTAGAATTAAACCGTTGTGATTATTAGAGCTGTCTTCAACGATTGAATTCAATATTCATATATTAAATGAGGTAAATGAGGTACAGTATGAGAACTGATGACAACCTTTAATGGTTGAAACATTGTGATAATAAACAGAGCTTGTATTACAGTGCTGAGTATTTTAGCCAATTCCTAATATACTGCATAACTAGACTCTTTTTGTTATCAATTTAAAAACCATGCTATATGATTAAAAAGTCACCAAATGACATTCAGGGATGCAAAGAATAATTTGCCAAACATATTTAAACAAGGCAACAAGTAGTACACATTTTCACTGTGATACAATCCAAAGAGCATTTGATCATGTTTATTATTTTTGTGTTGTCACTACTTGTCAGACTGCCAGAGAAACCACAAGATGGTTATCACACTATACTCTAGCAATAAGGCACGAGGGGGTATGATATATGGCCAATATACCACGGCTAAGGGCTGTTCTTTTGCTCGACGCAACGCAGAGTGCCTGGATACAGCACTTAGCAGTGGTGTATTAGCCATATACCACAAGCCCCTGAGTTGCCTTATTGCTATTATAAACTGGTTACCAACATAATTAGAACAGTATACCCATGCTATACGGTCTGATATACCACGGCTTTCAGGCAAATCAACATTCAGTCCTCGAACCACCCAGATTATAAAATAGTATTGTATATACTCTATGTGACACTGAAAATAAAAAACTGATGACATTGGCAGATTATTGAACATTTTTGGAAGATATTGTGTAATCAAAAGTAGGGCACTGTGGTCAACAGTGGCTTTCTGTGTTTCTCTAAGTATTCACCTGTATACATCATATGCTGTATATCGAGATACAACATTTCTCTCCAATCCAAGTACATTTTAATAACAGCATTGATTTATCTCATTCTATTGGTAACATCATTCAGATGCACTTATAGTAGAGCAATTCCCCTCCACAATTCTCATGAAAACAACCAAATGTGTCACAGCACCAGTATCAATAAAAAAACAGTTCCATTTTAATTGATCTGACATGCTGACAAAGATTGTGGAAACATTTACAATTTAAAAAATATCTAAATATAAATACAGCAAACATATTGATTTGTGTTATCTTACAACAAAATCATATATCTCTGTCAATCTGTATTGTATAGGCCTACATGTACCCTGCCTGGGTACTTTGTACCTAATTGTCTCTGGCACAATTACTTTCAGTGAAGTAGCCTACTCACCCCTTACAAACAAGACTAGGAAGCAAAGCTGCAGCTTTAGTGGCATCTTGACTGTCAGATTCAGATGTGGACTATCAGAGCCACTTCCTCTCTGAGGTGCCTTTATACACTACAGCAAGGGGCCTTCCATGACATCACAGCAAAATTCATGGGGTTTCCACGCAACACTGAATACATTCAAAGGCATTTCGGGTGATACATTTAGAGGTTGTTGATCACATGAAATGAAAAATAAAACAATGTTGATTGGATTATGAATTGACAATATTAAGAATGTCTATTTTCTAGTCTTTATGACATCTCTTGAAAGTTATCACCATGCACCAATGTTGTAGCCTGGTAGAACCAGCCTGATCCCTGCGTTTACTATTCTATTTAACTTATATTACTATATCAGTCTGGGCGTTGTCCAATAGATGCGAGGTTGGAGGCATTAATGTTATTGTGGTGAATCATCGAAAGACTGGGTGTAGTAGTGTGAGTCTGCTGGATCCCAGCCCACTCTGGATGAAATAGTAGACCAGGTAGCCAAAAGGGCTTTAAAACTAGATTTAATTGGCATTCTTGCTCCACTTGGTAGAGGTGAGGCCAGATGTAAGATTAAATACATTATTATAGATGTGTGGCAAAAGAGGTGGGACCACGAACCCAAGATCCGGCATTTATATGCCCTCCAAAGAAAGGTTAGTGGACCAAAATTCAAAGGTCAGATTAGGAAGGAAGAGGTGGTGTTTGATCGGTTGGGCCTAGGACATTGAACTCATTACATCTGGTTGGCAAGCATGTGAATAGTTTGTGCACAGTGTATGGTTGATGAAACAGTGAAGCATGTGTTGATGTATTGTTGTAGGTACCGGAATGTAAAAGAGAGGGAAAGATTCATGTGTATGGTTATTGAGGTTGTATGGGGGGTTGTAAGGGATTTTTTGGATGGGTTTATTAGAAGTTAGTAAGGCTCTTTTTTAAAATGTTCTTAGTAGTACAGGATTGGGTAGGAGGGTTGAGTTTTTCTTAATGTTTGTTTCTTTATTAATTTATTGTAGGTGGTAGCATGCACATCTAACATTTGTTTGCGGACCACCATAATACCATAGAAGACTAGATGCAGTGTTTTGGAGTAGAGCACAATAGTAATGGAGTCTTTTTGTAGGCACTAACTGCTGTTCCGGACGACTGTGTGATCATGCTCTCCGTAGCTGATGTGAGTAAGACGGCAGGGTAGCCTAGTGGTTTAAGCATTGGACTAGTAACCAAAAGGTTGCAAGTTCAAACCCCTGAGCTGACAAGGTACAAATCTGTCGTTCTGCCCCTGAACAGGCAGTTAACCCACTGTTCCTAGGCTGTCATTGAAAATAAGAATTTGTTCTTAACTGACTTCCCTTTTTCTCCCCAATTTCATGGTATCCAATTGTTGTAGTAGCTACTATCTTGTCTCATCGCTACAACTCCCATACGGGCTCGGGAGAGACAAAGGTTGAAAGTCATGCGTCCTCCAATACACAACCCAACCAGCCGCACTGCTTCTTAACACAGTGCGCATCCAACCCGGAAGCCAGCCGCACCGGAGGAAACACCGTGCACCTGGCCACCTTGGCTAGCGCACACTGCGCCCAGCCCACCACAGGAGTCGCTGGTGCACGATGAGACAAGGACACCCCTACCGACTAAGCCCTCCCTAACCCGGGTGACACTAGGCCAATTGTGCGTCGCCCCACAGACCTCACGGTCGCGGCCGGTTACGACAGAGCCTGGGCGCGAACCCAGGGACTCTGATGGCACAGCTGGCGCTGCAGTACAGCGCCCTTAACCACTGCGCCACCCGGGAGGCCTCCTAAACAGGTCAACATTAACAAGGCGGCAGGACATGTGCTCTGAGCATGCGCTGTCTTCACTGACATTTTCAACCTCTCTCTGTCTGAGTCTGTAATACCAACATGTTTCAAGCAGACCACCATAGTCCCTGTGCCCAAGAACACTAAGCTAACCTGTCTAAATGACTCACGTCCGTGAGGAAATGCTTTGAAAGGCTGGTCATGGCTCACATCAACACCATTATCCCAGAAACCCTAGACCCACTCCAATCTGTATACTGCACCAACAGATCTACAGATGATGCAATCTCTATTGCTCTCCACACTGCCATTTCACACCTGGACAAAAGGAACACCTATGTGAGAATGAATGCATTCAACTATGCCATTTCTTTTATCCAGCGACTTACAGTCATGTGTGCATACATTCTACGTATGGGTGGTTCAACATCATGCTCTACCAACTGAGCTACACAGGACCACATCATAGTGCCCTCAAAGCTCATCACTAAGCTAAGGACCATGGGACTAAACACCTCCCTCTGCAACTGGATCCTGGTCTTCATGACTGGCTGCCCCCAGGTGGTAAGGGTAGGTAACAACACATCCGCCACGCTGATCCTCAACACAGGGGTGCGTGCTCAGTCCCCTCCTGTACTCTGTTTACTCATGACTGCACGGCTAGGCACTACTCCAACACCATTATTAAGTTTGCTGATGACTCAACAGTGGCAGGCCTGATCACCAACAATGATGAGACAGCCTATAGGGAGGTCAGAGACCTGACCATGTGGTGCAAGGACAACAACCTTTCCCTCAACGTGATCAAGACAAAGGAGATGATTGTGGTCTACAGGAAAAGGAGGACTGAGCACGCCACCATTCTCATCGATGGGGCTGTAGTGGAACAGGTTGAGTGATTCAAGTTCCTTTCGTCCACATCACCAACAAACTAACATGGTCAAAGCACACCAAGACAGTCGTGAAGAGGGCACGACAAAACTTATTCTCCCTCAGGAGACTGAAAAAAAATCTGTCATGGGTCCTCAAATCCTCAAAAGGTTTTACAGCTACACCATCAAGAGCATCCTGATGGGCTGCATCACTGCCTGGTATGGCAACTGCTCGGCCTCCAACTGCAAGGCACTACAGAGGGTAGTGCGAACAGCCAGATACATCACCGGGGCAAAGCTTCCTGCCATCCAAGACCTCTATACCAGGCGGTGTCAGAGGAAGGCCCTAAAAATTGTCAAAGACTCCAGCCACTCTAGTCATAGACTATTCTCTCTGCTACCGCATGGCAAGTGGTATCGGAGCGCCAAGTCTAGGTCTAAGAGGCTTTCAAACAGCTTATACCCCCAAACCATAAGACTCCTGAACAGCTAATCAAATGGCTACCCAGACTATTTGCATTGGTCCCCCTCTTCTACGCTGCTGCTACTCTCTGTTATCATCTATGCATAGTCACTTTAATAACTCAACCTACATGTACATATTACCTCGACACCTGTGCCTCCGCACATTGACTCTCTACCGGTACCCCCTGTATATAGCCCCGCTATTGTTATTTACTGTTGCTCTTTAATTATTTGTTATTCTTATCTCTTACTTTTTTTTAAAGGTATTTTCTTAAAACTGCATTGTTGGTTAAGGGCTTGTAGTAAGTAAGCATTTCACTGTAAGGTATTCGGAGCATGTGACAAATCATTTTAATTTTAATTTTATTTGTATAATATCTCCTAAGCCTGTGTTAACCTCAGGCCTTATTTTCAGCGTTTATCCCAAAACCCTATTCTTTCCCTATAGGAATGGCTGAACGAACCACATGTAAGATTTATTAAAAGTTAAAGAGCAGCAGACTAGTGAGCAGATCATTTTTATATTTTTCTTTACATAGGCATTGCGCCATGGCCACCACTGACAAAATCTTTTCCATAACCATCTGCATTTGTGATAAGAACTGATTTTGTTGGGTCCCCACTTACATTGCATGAAATTGGCACTTTGGTGCACATTAAGAACACCCAGCTTAGATATTCCTACCCCTTCCACCTCATCACAAGTGAGCTGATGTTAGAGAAGTAAATTGCCTAACCTGACTCACAGGATGGAAAAAGCCAAAGACAGTTTTTACAAACCGAAATTGCCAACAAATGTGTGTTTGATAATAGTGCCAGCCGAAAATAAAGCACTCAGGCTCAGACGGTTTCAATGAGGATTGACAGACTGATCTGTGAAGAGAAATGGTGAACGGAATGGTGAGAATGGTGAACGCAGCAATCAGGCTAGGTTCACCAGGCTATACCAATGTTGTACAGTGACTACTGTTGTTTGAGGTCTATTGGAAGTAGGATGAGGTTCACAGCTCTACAACATACTAATAGAATGAATCTGCAAATCATTTATCATTTCCTTTTAGTACAATTTCAAATCAAAAAAGAAAAACTAGCAGAACATTTAAATGTTTAATACAAACGTCCACTTCCAAATTGAGCGTTTGCCCCACCCCCCAGATGTGGGTGTTTGTGCAGGCTCAATCTAAAAGTTCAGTGAAAATTCCACAGAGGCAATCAAGGGTGAGCTATTATAATATCTGTCCAATCCTTTCAGAACTATACGTGCTTTGGAAGTAGGGTATGGGGGTTGATTTAGAATTGTGTAAGAATATAGTCAAGATCATTTTCTAGACTAAAGCCTCAAATAGAAGGCTACAATTACATCTATTCAATATCTCTTCAGCTCAGTGTTCTATGATGGCATCTCGTGGAGAAACTTCATGAAATTAAATCCAGTGGTTGATACTGCATCTTGCATCAATAATAGAGTGTGAGGAACTACACAGAAAGCTACACAATCCCCCCTCTCTCTAGAAGAGTCCCATGCACAAAAGCAAATGGGAACCTTCTTCAAAGGCCTGTGGGACTATCCTACTGCTGTCACCAGTGTAGAAATTGAAGTGGAACCGCCATAGGGGAGATCGAACCAGCAACTCTGTGGTTTTGGGGCAAATTAACTTCCACAGTATGAGTCATAATACCCATAAAACCTAACGGTCAAACAGGGAAATGGTTCCAATCATTTTGCCACCATTCAATATGGGGATTTTAGAAACACTTCAAATAAGGTCTGTGTTCCGTCTGGGCTTACCCGGACGTGGCGTTTTGATAACCGTGTAACTACAGGGTAAGCCTACATGACACACAGCCCTTATTTTAAGTGTTTCTAAAATTGTCTATGGGTCAAATTAATGGTGGAAAAACGATTGGAACCATTTCCCTGTTTGACCGCTAGGTTTTATGGGTATTATGACACCTGTGGAAGTTAATTTGCCCGAAAACCACAGAGTCGCTGGTTCGATCCCCCCTATGGCGGTTCCACTTCAATTTCTACACTGGTGACAGCAGTAGGATAGTCCCACAGGCCTTTGAAGAAGGTTCCCGTTTGCTTTTGTGCATGGGACTCTTCTAGAGAGAGGGGGGATTGTGCAGCTTTCTGTGTAGTTCCTCATATACTCTATAATGGGAGTATCAGCACAGGCAGTGCAACTGTCAAAAGACCTCAGGGCCACACGTTCAAATCCTGTTTTGGCTGTTCACTATGAATTGATGAAATAGGTTGGTTAAAGGCTGACATACAGAGCCACCAGTAACATGTGACATTGTTACATTTCCTTCCTGGGAACATTAAGCCTAGAGGTAAGGCAGCAGGTAGCTTAGTGGTTAGAGTGTTGGGCCAGCGAAAGTTTTCTAGATCGAATCCCCGAGCTGTCGTTCTGCCCCTGAACAAGGCAGTTAACCCACTGTTCCTAGGCTATCATTATAAGTAAGAATTTGTTCTTAACTGACTTGCCAAGTTAAATAAAGGTTAAATAAAACATTTAAATTAGTGGAGGCTGCTGAGGGGAAGATGGCTCATAATGGCTGGAACAGAATCAATGTGTTTGATGCCACTCCATTCCAGCCATTATTATTAGTAGCCTCCACTGGTGTAAATGTGGTTGTATATTGGCAGATGTAAAAGCACAGTTCAAACTACATTTCTGGGACTCCGATTTCAGTGGGTCAGTCCCAGTTAATTGATTAGGAAAGGTCTAGAATATTATCTTGCTATTTCCGGGGCTATATAAATATTCTGTCGACCTACGTTTTTCCCCCCAAGGAATTTATGTAACGCACGAGCTAAACTTCAACCAATCAGAGTTCAATGCGTTGAGGGACAGCGTACAGAAAAATGTAACTGATCCTAGTGCTGGTTGATTCCTTACGTGGCCATATAACGTATTCCGCATTGAACAATAGTGGCTACATTCTGATTGTAGATCAGTTTCAGTCTGCTAGAACATACTAGAAGTGCAACATTTATTTTCACCGGCAGGTGAGGAGTTATTGGAAGAAGATATCCGGAAGAGGCTTCGTCTCATTCATCGGGTTGCGGAGACTGCGAACAGCTTTCATTCCGAATTGCGTCCATTATATCCAGGTAATTAAAGCAACAAAATGTTCATCTGTTATATCGTACATCATTGTCAGTTATAGGCATATGTAATGTGACGTTTCCTACAATTGTTTCTTGGCTACCCATATTCACTTTTGTGTCAGTGTGTCCTTATAATTAGAATCCACATGTGTATACTTATTTGTTGATTTAAGATAATTTGATGTCTACATTGTTGTATTCACTGGGGGTTTATTCAACCATTCTCTGAGACGACAGCTAAGGCCCCGGTGAAATGGCCGCAATTAATTGTAATGCGCATGGATGCGGAGCCAGCTGTACTGCAGTATTTACAGCGTTGTCCTTCAGAATCCCGGGTGGGGGAGGGTACAAAACGGTCGTGACTTGCGACAGATGAAATTTACCATTGAAATAGCTCGAGAGTTTGAACTGGATGTTTTGAAACCAGCCAGCAATTTGGGCTTTCCGTTGCTATGGCAATAGACAGCTCTAAACTGATTGAGGACCACATTCATTAGTAATTAGGTCCTCAATCAGTTTAGAGCTGCCCTAGAGCAGAGGTTCCCAAACTTCTTATACCCCTTCAAACATTCAACCTCCAGCTGCATACCCCCTCTAGCACCAGGGTCAGCACAGCTGCATACCCCCTCTAGCACCAGGGTCAGCACACTCTCAAATGTTTTTTTGTTGTTGCCATTGTTGTAAGCCTACCACACACACACACACACAAACTATATGATACATTTCTTAAACATAAGAATGAGTGTGAGTTGTTGTCACAACCCGGCTCCTGGGAAGTGACAAAGAGCTCTTAATTGGACCAGGGCACAAATAATAATAATCAATAATTTTGCTCTTTCAATGAACAAACCTTATTTGTTCATTGGAAATTATGAATAACTCGCCACAGGTTAATGAGAAGGGTGTGCTTGAAAGGATGCACAAAACTCCACAATGTTGGGTTGTATTAGAGAGGGTCTCAATCTTAAATCATTTCCCACACACAGTCTGTGCCTGTATTTAGTTTTCATGCTAGTGAGGGCTGAGAATCCACTCTCTCACATAGGTACATGGTTGCAAAGGGCACCAGTGTCTTAACAGTGCGACTTGCCAAGGCAGGATACTCTTGAGCGCAGCCCAATCCAGAAGTCTGGCAGTGGCTTCTGATTAAATAACATTTTCACAGAACTGCTTGTTGCAATTTCGACGAGGCTCTCTTGTTCAGATATCGGTAAGTGGACTGGAGGCAAGGCACGAAAGGGATAACGAATCCAGTTGTTCATGTCGTCTGTTTTGGGAAAGTACCTGCGTAATTGCACACCCAGCTAACTCAGGTGCTTCGCTATATCACATTTGACATTGTCCGTAAGCTTGAGTTCATTTGCACACAAAAATTCATACAATGATGGAAAGACCTGTGTGTTCTCCTTGTTAATGCAGACAGAGAAGAGCTCCAACTTCTTAATCATAGTCTCAATTTTGTCCCGCACAATGAATATAGCTGCAGAGAGTCCCTGTAATACTAGATTCAGATCATTCAGGCGAGAAAAAACATCACCCAGATAGGCCAGTCGTGTGAGAAACTCATCATCATGCAAGCGGTCAGACAAGTAAAAATGGTCAGTAAAGAACTTTAAGCTTGTCTCTCAATTTAAAAAAACGTGTCAATACTTTGCCCCTTGATAACCAGCGCACTTCTATATGTTGTAAAAGCCTTACATGGTTGCTGCCCAGATCATTGCATAATGCAGAAAATACACGAGAGTTCAGGGGCCTTGCTTTAACAAAGATAATATTTCACTGTAGTGTCCAAAACGTCTTTCAAGCTGTCAGGCATTCCACTATGTCTCCTTGTCATGGCTTTTGCGCCATCAGTACAGATACCAACACATATTGACCACCAAAGTCCATTTTATGTCACAAAGCTGTCCAGTACTTAAAAAAATTCACTCCTGTTGTCCTGGTTTCCAGTGGTTTGCAGAAGAGGATGTCTTCCTTAATTGACCCTCCATAAACGTAATGGACATATACCAGGAGCTGTGCCAGGCCCGCTACGTCTGTTGACTCATCCGTCTGTAACGCACAGAATCCCCCTCAATCAGCCTCCTGAGAAATTATCTTCAGCGAGACGGGGGTTCGGCGGGTCCTTAAGGCCTAATGTGGCTCCGCTCTACTCATAGAACTGGAGTTACAACTCCGGTAACTATCGTTCTATATCGTGGAGCTCTGCCCCATAGGGGAGCTCAACACTCCAAAATGTGCTCCCTGTCGAGCCTAACCCTTCCCACTTAATGAACAGGTCGGGCCCAGCAATGGCTACGACCAAAACCTGCAGTACTGTAACACACTGTGAAAACAGACTGTGTCACAATGTACTGCGTCCTCGGTCTAATCCACCCTCCTCAGTCTAAAAGCATAGCCAATGACTAGTGGGCAGATAAACATATTGAGTCATACTAATCTCTACGAGTGGATAGATGAGCCCAAAACTGTCAATACTAAAGATTAGTCTAAGATTAGTCTAAAAGTACTGTAACACAAGTCATAGACTTGTGAGCAGGATACAACACATGACTCTACTGTGCTGCACCCTCAGCCAGGAGTCATGTCATGTAGTTATTCTAATAGGAGAAAGCGGACCTGATGGAAACCCTGTCCATTGATCCTGCGTTTCCCGCCTTCCCACCAGCAAAGCTGAGAATAGGCAGAACCCATTTAGAAGACCTACTCACTGATTTCTCAGTGTAACCCGCCACACTCAATCCATAGGCAAAGCCAATGATTCGTGGGCAGATAATAGAATATGGGCCACCTACTCTGCATCAGCAGATAGATGATACCTTAATATTCTATCAAATTTAGTGACCGGTTTAATAGTAAAGTAATACTAGTTACAACACTATTTCCCTCATCACTCCTCCCCAACACAGTGATACACTGGTGGGCAGTCTTGACATTCCCTGTTGTACTGACAGTGTCAGACAAAGGTCATGTCGCACACCTCTCTCCTTGACAAAAAGAGCAGACCTAATGGGAAACCTGCCCAATCGTCCTGCATCTTTTCTTAATTCAAGTTCTCACTTCATCCATGCTGAGTACAGAACGAGCTAGAGAGTTATACGACATGTCTAACAGGTAGAATCGGATAAAAGGAGACAGTGACGCCCACGGCGCAGCTGCACAAATATCCTCTACCCCAGTTCCTCTAAAAAGGGCCGTAGATGCCGCTACTCCACGAGTTGAGTGGGCTCTTATTCCCTGAGGCAGTGGCCACCCTGCCACCTCATAAGCCGTCTCATTGCCTTCACAAAGCCCATGAGACAGCCGCTGTTTTGAAAGTGGTCTACCCAGTGTACTAGCACTGTGACACACAAATAGCTGAAGCGATGACCTAATCGTCGCTGTGCATTACACGTAGCACGCCAAGGCGCGCACTGGGCACAGGCGATGAAGCCTCTCCACTCCACATGGGGGGTGCTCAACGGTCTGTGACCTATGAAAGCTCTTAATAACCATCGGCATAAATGCAGGGTTAGGACGTAACACCGCTCAGCTCAGATCGCCGTTAATGGCAAGGCAGTCGGGTCTCGTCGAAAGAGCACCCAAATCACTGACTCGTTTGGCCGTAGTCAAAGCAAGCAACAGTGCCGTCTTCAGAGAACATCTTGAGGGGGACTTGATTCAGTGGCCCAAACGGCGTCTCGCAGAACGCCTTGAGTACCAAAGTTATATCCCACTGGGGCAGCGTGGCTCTAGGCATTGGCCAAACCCATCATGACAAGCTGAAATTGCTGCCGTGAACACGTTAATGGTGGTGGGTGAGCGCTGTTTGTGAAACATGAACTGTAGGAAAGAGAGCATGCCCTTGACATAACAGCATACAGGTTCCACATTCTCTGTGGCAGTTTTTCTTCCAATCTTGGTCAGTAGAGTGGATTTTTCCGGAGAAAAATCCAGACACTTCCCAACATCCTCGTCTTCTCTAGCGGTGCCGTCATCATATGACGCCTCAGAACCTGAGGCTAACACAGACATGGCGTCCTCTAGAGGGAGATCTACCCTGAAATGCCCACCGCTGCTTCCTCTCCTTTAAGAAAGGAGGGCGCAGCTAGGGCATTTCGGGGGATCTGTGAGGCTGCCCCTAGCATGCTGTGAACCTAAGCACACGAAACATAAGTTGCGCAGGGCCATAGTGGATCAGCGACACTGAGCTCTTAAAAGAGCTTTTGGGGTGGAAAATGCGTGCTCATTGAAGGATGATGTCGAGACCAGGAGATCGACAGCGGGTTCGTCCTGAGACTTCTCTCTTCTCTTCTAGGCTTCTTCAGGCCAGTCCTGTCGCTGAAGATAATGGGAGGCTAATTGAGGGGAAGAGTCCCCTTATATAGAGACACCTGTACTCCTATTGACTGCAGGTGTGTGTATAATTTCTCAGGCTATTCACTGCCTAGGCAGCGGGGTAAACCACGAGGAGCAGAGCTCCACGATATAGAACATCTCCTGCCATGTCACTGATGTGTTGTGAAACAGTGTTGTTTGATGAAGGCATTGTCTGTATAGTTTTTTTGGCCTTTTTCCCCCAACATTGTCCCAGCCGCATATCTGCGGCAGCAGGAGGAGTTAAGTCCTTCAAATAGTATGGGACTTGCGTGTCCTAGCCACTCGGTAGCTCACCATATAAGACGCTTGTAGCCCCTTCTTATTAATGGTATCTGTTGCTTCTATACGTCTTACTACTCGAAAGTCGTCTTTATTGTCGCCCATTTTAAGCCCATTTTTATTCTCCGCTTCTTAGCAAACTAATCAATCTGCTTTTTAAAAGACAGCTTTTCACCTATCAATACTGTATGCCAATATATTTGCAAGCATGGACACGATCAAGTACATATTGTTAAATCAGACTTATTTTTATGGGCTCCAGAGAAAAACATATACTTAGTTTTACCTGCATTCAGCACTAATTTCAGGCAATAAAGCTTTTCTGTAATACAATGATGACAGACTGTAGTTCAGCTAGAGCCTGGTCAACTGTGGGGGCAATAGCATACACAACAGTATCATCGGCATACAAGTGCAGGCTACATTGATTTTTTTTTTAAACATTCAATATTCTTAATGTAAAATGTACAGGACCCGGAATTGACCCCTGCGGGACATCTTTCGTAATATCCAGGAAATCTGTTTGAACACCATCAGTAGATATACATTGAGTTTCATCTGTCAAGTAATTTTATAACCAGTTACATGCAGCCTGGTCTAGACCAATTGAGGAAAGCATCCGAATTAGCAGGGACTGATCAACAGTATCGAAAGCCAATGAAGAGGGCAGCACAATGTTGACTTTATACTTTTAACTATAGACTCCTCATTCATTTGTAATGACAGCTAGGTAGTATTCATATGGGATGTAAGTGACATGCCAATTTATCTAACGTCACTTCCATCAGGAAGCACGATGACAAGCTGGTGGGAATTACTAATTCACCGACGTTGTATCGAGGTGCTTTGTGCTTACCGACGTGAGTGCTTCCTACTAGGTAGCAGTATTTACGGTGTTGCTGATAGCTGCTAAAGGCGTCCGTATGCTTCCCAGACTAAATAGTTTCCGCATACATATGAAGATATTTTGATGTTTTTTCGGCAAAAAAAGAGGCAAGCCAAAGTCTGTAGACAAATCCTACACTTCCTCATCAGCGATTGGTCAAAACTAGGGATTCTTTAATGAAGTGCCTGTTGTCATTTAACGAGAGACTACTCGCTCTCATGCACATTTTTTCACTGGAGAAATACTACACCAAATCTTGTAGTCAGATGCAAAATTGCGCAACTAAGATCTCGACAAAAACGTCAAAATGAATGGCAGATTTCTTCAGTTATCTTCATTGAATGACTATTTTGAGGAAGTGTCTACTGGGTTTTCTCGTAATTCAAGTGAAGGTCTTTTAAAGGAGTATGCGAGCACACTCATTCGGCTAGTAGAGCTCGGCTAGACACCAGCCAAACTGAAGCATGCTGACAATGTGGCCAATTTTCTTCCCTCCCATGATTTGATAAAAAGTATGATACTACCCTATACAATAAATAACTAATACTGATAACCATCTAGATGTCAAGAATGAACTGTAACAACAAGCACTGCGGTCCAGCAACAGTGTGGGAAGTAGCTGGGCTAGAGTAGCCAATATTAGGTTGACAGTCACAGTACATTTACATTTAAGTTATTTAGCAGACTCTCTTATCCAGAGCGACTTACAATAAGCACACTCAGGGCCGGCCTGCACATTAGGCAGGATTACGCGGCTGCCTAATTGACACACAACCTCACATAATTCTGCCCAAAAACAATGACCATTTCTCTCAACCAGTGGTATATAGGATTTTTAGGGGAGTGCTGATTCCGCCCTTTGATGAGCAGTACCCACTTTGTCAAAGGCAGGAGTGTAAAATATTTAGCATGTCCATTCCCTGCGCGCCTCTCCACGGTGCTGTTGGAGATGCATCGCTGTGGCGCTCCACCAACATTCCGTTAAAAAAACATGTAAATTAAGCTATTTCTGCTACATAATTTATGGTATAAAAAAGAATGTGGACTTTTCTGTAGCCTACAGGCTGGAGATAGAATGTATGACAATGTAATGAGAAGGACACGTTTTATGTCATGCAGGTTTCTCCGATCAAATAGCCTAACCTAAATGGCGCCTAATCAAATGAAAAATACACTGACATGTTAACACACCTAGCTTTGATGCAACCAAGAATGTACTGTACTCGTGGTTGCATCGATGCTAACAAACAGCATATCATAAAAGCAGGAAAGGTCAAAGTAAAATGGACTATGGAATGGACAATCAGGCTAATCACAACTGCAGTCCAGGAGTTTCACCCTGTGTGCCAAATTTGTCATGATCAGTGGTTTCCAGTTTGTATCTGTCAATTTTTGATGAACTGATCATAGCGGAATATAATATACTACTGCATTTCCTGCTGTAGGCTAAACACATTGCAAATAGAGTACCACAGTATGAATCATAATACCCATCAAACCTAGTGGTCAAACAAGGAAATGGTTCCAATCGTTTTTCCACCATACATTTTTCCCTGTAGGGGAGTTTAGAAACACTTAAAATAAGGACTGTGTTTCATGTAGGCTTACCCTGGCGTGATGTTTTGATAATCGTGTGAATCTCTCCAAGACAAGGTGACGTATCAATATATTCGCCTGCATTTTTACATTTACATTTTAGTCATTGAGAGTGACTTACATTAGTGAGTGCATACATTTAATAAAAATGGGGAACAATTCTGATTTCATGTATTTAGTCTAATAGGCACACTGTGATAGAGAAAACAACTATATTACAGAAACACTGGTAGAATAAGAGCGGAAGACCACATGAACAAAATTTAAAAAACAGACAATAGTATATATGAAATGCTTAACAACATAATAAAGAAGTAAGACTATGATGAGATTGGTAACTACATAATATACTTATACCAACCTAATCTGTATATTTCTCAGAAGAATGTCTTTTCTTCAGGATTCCCTCTCTTTGGCAAGCTTCTCCATGAACTCCTGGCAGTGGAGGTTGAAGTTTGTCTTCACAATAAGCATGGCCTTGATGGTAGGAACAGTGAACCTATTTCTTGCTGCTGTCCAAATATCATTCATTTGGGAGAACACTCTCTCGACTGGTGCATTAATTCCAGGTAAGCACATGACAACAGACGCTAATCCGCCAGGTTAGTGTGTGGGACGTCATTCTTTTTGAAGTGGGTAACCATCATGCTCCATCTCTGACTAAGCGGTGTCTCAGATGTTTTCCATTCTTCAAGCGATTTTTTTTTTTTTTTTTTTTTTTTTTTTTTCTTCTTTTTTTTTCCCCCTTTAGGAACACTTGCAGGCCAGTAACCTCGTCAAACAATGCATCCACATTCATGGTCACTTTGGGGCTGCCATCATATACAGTGTAACTTGGAATCTGGATCTCTTCACGCTGCGGTTGCCTTTTTAAAAGGAGACAATGTAAATATTTTAGATTTCTATGTGCTTTCCCTATGCTTGCAAGTAGTTCACAGCCACAGTGAGGAATGATTGGGAAGTTTTGAGAAGGCTCTCTTTAGACATTGCTCTATTTTCCTCTAGCTCTCTCAGAAGTCCTCTGACCAAAACTGGAATGAAGTTGTCATCACGTCTTGCAGTCAATTTTGCTTCAACGTTCCCAGAATTTCAGCTGACTCCACAGCACAGCGGTCCTGGCCTTCAAGCATCTTGATCGTGTCACTAAATACGGGCAGGTTTCCATGGCCAAAGGCCAGCCAAACTTGAGTCAGTGGATCTTCAAACATTGTTCGCAGGACAACAGGGTATTTGTCTTCAGATAGAAAAAAATATTTCAATGGCACATACATTTTCATCACTCGTTCTAGAGCAGGGACAGTCAGCAAACATTGCTGTGTCCTAAAATGATACTCCTGGCCAACAAACTCACAAAAGCTCTTCAGTCTTTCTACTCTGATGGTGAAAATAGGAAAATATCTTTGTTAGTAGGTACTCAACATCAAGGGGTATCGTATCCAAAGCTGTTCTGGTCGTGTTATGAATGATGTGGGCAGGACAACCTAAGCCAATCACCTCCTGTTGCAGAGCATTTTTAACTTTGGTATGGACATTGATCCTCCCCAGCCTATTCAGTCCTCCAAAGTTGGTATTTGTCTTGTCGGCAGGGAATTCCACGACTTTGTTTTCCAGGTTAGGTTTTTGGATGACCACCAGGACCTCCGATGCAATTTCCTCTGCAATTTGCTTCCTCTGCTTTTCCATAGCAGTTTTCTCTTAAACTAGCGCAAGTAACATTAGTTAGTAGAAGACGAGTGAATGAAGCTGCTATAGCGAGCAGCCTCATCTGTTGGCCAAAACAAGCACAACACGATTGAGACATCAACCGGTAGGCTCCTGCCTGGTCTTTCTTGCCACGTAAAATATGATTTCACTTCGTGGTCTGTTTTTAACGCACAGTTAAAAACGGGGACCGCTCCAGCCGGAGGCAGGCCACCAAAAACGGGTCTGGTCACCCTAGCTAACAAACAACTTTAACAATGCATTTGAGAGACAAGTGTTCATTGTGCTAATTTATTTATGTTTTCAATAAACATTGGAGACTAAATATAGTTTACATGTTGTCAATAATCTAAGCCAACTCTGTTTGATTTGCCCCATAGTTGTGCATGCCTTGGTTTTGTTGCTAAACAACCAGCCTGTCTATAGGAGGGCACAATTTCTTTGGCCAATCTAGGGTGGCAGAACAGCCAGGAGTGGGCCTGAGCACACGCATGCAACAGTACAACCATCATCAACTCTTTCATCGAAAATTAACAATCATACATTTTATTAACTGAGAATGTACAATTACTTTGTGTAAAGCTAACAGTTAAATATGACTCATTCATCCTCTGGCTTCAAAGTGTTAAATCCAACTCTTGCGGTAGTTCAATTGTAAATCTCGTCTGTCGCTGTATTGCATCTAGTCACAACCGTGCAAAGCACGTGCCTCCCCAGATGGTCAGGGATCATCCCAGATAAAGATAAATCGCATTTGCGAACCACGCCAAACTGGGTGAAAGTGCAATGATGCAATTGCCAAGACAAGACATTCTGACATTTGATTGTGTAACATAATAATAGTAGGCTAAATAGTGTTGATGGTGTTCACTGTAATATAATTTATAGGTTCAGAGATTTAAAAAAGCACCCCAGCTTATTTTGTGTGTACTCCTAATAGTTTGAGTGCCATTACCCACAGCCCTATGGGTTTGTATGCCCTTGGAAATTCCCTGCTGTCTCAATGTGTCAACCTCTGCTACATGGTGAATTTCCCATGGGACTGCAGTAGCATAGTCTTTTCAATAGTAAGGCAGCACACCATGTATACATACCTCTTGCCTTGCCTAAGATGGCTGCCTGGCCCATCCAATGCCAGCCCATACATGAATGGCAAAGATGCATAAAGATGGCAACCCCCATGTACTTACCACAAATGCCTCGTTTGTGGTCCTGTGTAGCTCAGTTGGTAGAGCATGGCACTTGTAACGCCAGGGTAGTGGGTTCGATCCCCGGGACCACCCATACGTAGAATGTATGCACACATGACTGTAAGTCGCTTTGGATAAAAGCGTCCGCTAAATGGCATATATTATATATATTATTATATTATATTACCATATTGTACATTCCTCACTGTAAAAAAATTGTAAAGGCATTACATGATTCAAATTCTAGCTCCAAGACAGCGGCGAAAAAGTAGATTGTGCTGATTGGTTCAATTTGCCAGTTTAAGAACTTTGTGGGAAGTAATAAAAACAAGGATGTCATTTCCAATAGTACCTCTATTTTTTTCGGCACACCTTAAACGTGATAATTCTGTGCAACTTCCGGCGTGTGTTTACTGTGAATATTGAGGCTTTACTCGCTTTAAGTTACAGTTTTAACGGTGACCACATAGGCTATTGTGACTATTTGATCAAAGTGTAGGCCTACCAGAGTGGCCTACCATCAAAACAAAAAAATGCATCCCATAACATTTTAACATGGAAATAGCTGTTCTATCATTCACCTACAGTAGCAGTAAGTGTGTGTTGTTCAATGTAGGCCTACATTTCATGAGATTTAAAAAAAAAAAAAAACATGGAGGGCTTGTCATGAAGCTGTTTATCCACTTGTCCTGAAAATGTTGTTGTTTGACGCAATAAACCACTTCACAAAATAACATTCATTATTATTCCCATACCATTATTACAAGGAATCGGACAAATGCTACCCTCTTCCTCTTGGCTACTTAGCTTATTCAAGACCACTCAAAATACAACACTGCCCCTTTAAAACATAAACATTTAAAACACCTGCCTTGCTATTCAAAGATGGCTAGAAATGCACACATTTTGTGCTCTTGTAGGAAGCAACCACTCTCCTATTATTGAATAGAAATTAGCTATAACTGGGCTAATAACTCACTAACTAGCAAAAAATATGAACACATGTACGCAGGTGACAACATGCAGATCTCAAAACAAGCGCCTCTACTCGTGACTGCTCATGCAGTAAACACAGTCCAGTTCAAAGTGAACAGCACAGATCCATATATGGCTATTTACATATAGGCCAACTGCAGTTCTGATAGGTTATGGTGTGCCGGTCTGTGTAAAGTATGTGCCTGAGTTGTGCTTGTCAATGCAGTAGAACCCTACTCTGATGTGTTCTGCTGATAGAGGAAATTATGGTTGAAATTACTAATTATGTACACATTCCAATCAGAACTGACTAGTCCAAATGCTATAATGTACTGTACATGTGAATCTTCTCTCTTGCTCCCATTCCCAATTGTATATAATGTAGTCAGGAGTTTAGTAACTATGAAGGTCTGTTCCTTAGTTCATTCAGTTGTACAAATCTCCAGGTGGTGGGAACAGCCCATCTCCAGATTGTCTAGAATGTTGATTTATACTGACTGGCCTTGACTTCGTGCTGATAACGTGATGGCTCGAGAGCTAGAGGGCCCCTCCACTTGTAAATGGAACGTTTGGAAAACGCTGATGTCATTTTCAGTTTATAACCTGTGGAAATGTGTGTATGCGTTTAGTACTCTCTTGAAATAAACACTGTTACCTTTGGCTTTTAAGACTGGTCTCAATCTACTTCATGCATAATTAATGAACTTACAACTCATTAATGAATTAGAAATGAGTTTTGGCAATTTGGTTTTGGCAATAAAACATACAGGAATTTAGAATTCCTCTATCATCTGCCTACAAGAAAATCTCTTGCATAGTTTGCTTTGTTTCGGTATGTCACATTGGAAGTGGCTAATATTGTGTTGATTCAAGCACAATTCCCACGGTAGAGCTAAACGTTGATAGTGTTAATTAAAGGAGGAAACTGAGTGAAGTTCAATCTTGTGCTTCTCTGCGCACGCTGATATTTCTTCTGCACTGCAGTCCAAGAGGAGCTGCGTGCAGTTTAGTAGGAACATTGTTAATATCTGAATTTCTCTATATTTAGGCACCTTTGCCATCAGTTTAAAGAGCGACTGTCCCTAAAAAGCAAATTCTCATTTTTGAAAATGGCCTATGCGGCATCAATATGTGCAGATACATTTATTCTAGTGTCAAAATTGACTACGAAGTTTAAATAAGAAAATGTTGGTCATAAAGTATGTCTCGTACAAAACTGAGATTTGCAAGATGATAGGAAAACAAAATTATGTCATGGAATGAATAGTACCGTAACAGTTTTCCATGGGCTGTGTTTATTTTAATCTTGCCCAAATTCCCACAACTTGCAGAACCCAAGTAATCATCAATTCAGAACTCCGATCACAATGCCAATGGTCAATTTGGTTGACATTTGATATCACAATGGGGCTAGTTAGGGACCATCAGTAAATTACACCGTGTACATGGAACAATAATTTAAAAGGTCAATAGCTCCAAATTTCAATGACTTAACCTTAAACCAAATATAAATTGTAGAACTTAATTTACAAATATTGAACGCATTCAATGAGAACTAAAAGATGCAACATGAAAAATATTGTCCCTTTTTACATTGTGTACTTTGACGGCCCCTAACTATCCCCAGAGATACGCTATCCAAAGTAAAACCAACTTTGCCAAGGTGGCACACCAGCTGACTGAAGCTAATTGGCTTAATAATTTGGCTAACTCTTTCCACCTGCGTACACACAGGAAACACCCACATCAAGCCACACCACAAAACAAACTCACCTTTTAATTCTGTCAAGGCCGTTAGCATTTTTTTAATGAACCAAATCTAAAACAAGGCCAAATCAGGAAGTGCAGTCGCCCTTTAAATGAAACTGAAGGCCTAAGACTTTTTTGGAACCGGATTAGTCACCGTTCTTAGGAATTGAATTTCAACACAACGAGTTGGCATATTTCTCCATTTAAGGAAGTTGCACATGTAATGTAATCTATGGTGGCTATGTTTACCCAGGCAGCCCAATTCAGATTTTTTTCCTACTTTTTTTTTTTTTTTACTAATCTGATCAGCTTTGAAAAATATATTGTCACATCAGAGCTGATCTGATTGGTCAAAAGACCAATTAGTTAAAAAAAATATCAGAATTGGGCTGCCTGTGTAAATACAGACACAGTGATTGATAAACTATTGTCCAAAGTCTCTATGGGTCACTTTAACTTGAGTGATGATGACTGCCACCTATTGGAAAGACTTTGCTCATCATTAAATATTTATCTGTTTTCACAGCAACTATGTCTAAGGGAACAGCAGTTGGCATTGATCTCGGGACCACTTATTCCTGCGTGGGTGTGTTCCAGCATGGTAAGGTTGAAATCATTGCCAACGACCAGGGTAACAGGACCACACCAAGCTACGTTGCCTTCACTGATTCTGAGAGGCTCATCGGTGATGCTGCCAAGAATCAGGTTGCCATGAACCCCTGCAACACAGTGTTCGGTAGGTTTATGTATTCCAATTGTGATTATTGGTAGATGATTGTAAAGGTGTGATGCAGTTCCTGCCATTTGTAGTTTCCACCAGAGGTTTTATAACCTTCCTTGGATGTCTGAGTGAGAAACCAAAAATCAACTGCTATGATCGGAGTATGTCTATAATGCAATCGTTTTAACATACTTTTTATTTGCGTATTCCAGATGCTAAGCGTTTGATTGGTAGAAGATTTGAGGACACTGTGGTTCAGTCTGACATGAAACACTGGCCTTTCAACGTCATCAGCGATAGCGGACGCCCCAAAGTGGAGGTTGAATACAAAGGCGAGACCAAGAGCTTCTACCCTGAGGAAATCTCCTCCATGGTGTTGGTCAAGATGAAGGAGATTGCAGAGGCCTACCTCGGGAAGGTGTGTTTGAGTTGCATTGCAGTCCATTTCAGATTTTTATTGACAGTATTCATTCACAACCTCTTTTTTTCTACCCTCATTTTTGCAGACTGTATCAAATGCGGTTGTAACAGTGCCAGCTTACTTTAACGACTCTCAGCGCCAAGCAACCAAAGACGCTGGAACAATCTCTGGTCTGAATGTTCTGCGAATCATCAATGAGCCAACCGCTGCCGCTATTGCTTATGGCTTGGACAAGAAGGTGAGACGCATATATATTTTTAAAGCTCAGGAAGGTCTATTGAAATAATAATTTGATTTGAACAGACTAGATTTAAATCGCTATGATGAAGTTTGTTCCTGCCATTAAGTTATATATATATATATATATATCACACAGACGCACTGTACATGAGACAATATTTTTGTATGTATATATATATCTCTAGCTAGCCATGTGTCATACCGTTTAAATATTGAACATTCTTCTGTTTCAGGTTGGTGCTGAAAGAAATGTCCTTATCTTTGATCTGGGTGGCGGCACCTTTGATGTGTCCATCCTGACCATTGAGGATGGCATCTTTGAGGTCAAGTCCACTGCTGGAGACACCCATCTGGGTGGAGAAGACTTTGACAACCGCATGGTCAACCACTTCATCGCAGAGTTCAAACGAAAGTACAAGAAAGATATCAGTGACAACAAGAGAGCTGTTCGCCGTCTCCGTACCGCCTGTGAGAGGGCAAAGCGCACCCTGTCCTCCAGCACCCAGGCCAGCATCGAGATTGACTCTCTGTATGAGGGAATCGACTTCTACACCTCCATCACCAGAGCTCGTTTTGAGGAACTCAACGCAGACCTTTTCCGTGGCACCTTGGACCCAGTGGAGAAATCCCTCCGTGATGCCAAGATGGACAAGGCCCAGGTCCACGATATTGTCCTGGTCGGAGGCTCCACTCGTATCCCCAAGATCCAGAAATTGCTCCAAGATTTCTTTAACGGCAAAGAGCTCAACAAGAGCATCAACCCCGACGAGGCTGTGGCCTATGGCGCAGGTGGGTCACTGATCATCCTGTGTTCACTCTGTGGTCATTGGGCTGCTATAACTAGCCCTATCCTAATAGTTTAGCTGTGATTAAGTTTATTCCTGCCATTAGTACTCAAAAGACAAAAGATGGCCCAACACTTTCCTTTTTTAATGTCTGAGTAACAATGTTACTGTGGCTCTACAATTATATTTTTATATGAGTCTAACCTCACCATTCCCTTTTACAGCTGTCCAGGCAGCCATCCTCTCAGGTGACAAGTCTGAAAATGTCCAGGACCTGCTTCTGCTGGATGTCACCCCCCTGTCCCTGGGTATTGAGACAGCTGGAGGTGTCATGACTGTCCTGATCAAACGTAACACCACCATCCCAACCAAGCAGACCCAGACCTTCACCACCTACTCAGACAACCAGCCCGGTGTGCTCATTCAGGTGAAAATACCCTGCATAAAATGTACATTTCAGGGCAATGTTTCCTCATTCCTTTAGCCACTTGTTGTGATGAAGTTTACTCGTGCCATTCATAGATTCCACCAGAGGTTGAAAGACAAAATATGTCCCAATACCTTTGTTGGATGTCTAAGGGACTATCTAGTGAAATGTACTTCTCATTTGATGACCATGTATGGTTTTAGCTAATATAGACTTTATCCTCCAGGTGTATGAGGGTGAGAGGGCCATGACCAAGGACAACAACCTGTTGGGCAAGTTTGAGTTGACTGGAATCCCCCCTGCACCTCGCGGTGTTCCTCAGATTGAGGTCACCTTCGACATTGATGCAAACGGCATCCTCAATGTCTCTGCCGTTGATAAGAGCACTGGCAAGGAGAACAAGATCACAATCACCAATGACAAAGGTAGACACAATAAAATGTGACCAAAGTGAAATGCTATTACAATATGATACCCACTTGGATAGTGAGAGTATCCTTAATTTAAGACTTTTTTTTCTTTTTGTCTGACCAGGTCGCCTAAGCAAGGAGGACATTGAGCGCATGGTCCAGGAGGCTGAGAAGTACAAGTGTGAGGATGATGTGCAGCGTGACAAGGTTTCTTCCAAGAACTCCCTGGAGTCCTACTCTTTCAACATGAAATCCACAGTGGAGGATGAGAAACTACAGGGCAAGATCAGTGACGAGGACAAGACTAAGATTCTGGACAAGTGCAATGAGATCATTGCCTGGCTGGATAAGAACCAGGTACAGTATGTTGCTGTGCCCATTAATTTAAACCAAGTTATTACCTATAACGTGTCAAGAAGGTAAATAAATCAATCATAATCTGTATATTTTTTTTCAGACTGCGGAGAAGGAAGAGTATGAGCACCAGCAACAGGAGCTGGAGAAGGTGTGCAACCCCATCATCACCAAACTGTACCAGAGTGCCGGTGGTATGCCTGGTGGAATGCCTGGAGGCTTCTCAGGCGCTAGCGGTGCTGCTCCTGGAGGTGGTGGATCCTCAGGCCCCACCATCGAGGAAGTCGATTAAACCCAATGTCCCATCTCATCACTCTGTAAACACAAAGCATGTAACCCCAGAGTCCCAATTTGTAAATTTGGTCATTGGCTGAGTAATTTAAACTGATAAAAGCTGCTATGTGTGTTTTGAATACTTGAATATGTACACTGTCAAAACTATTGGGATTTTAAGGAAGAAGAGTTTGCCTGTCTATACATTTTGAGTCCTGGAGAATAAATTATTATTTATGTCACTAACCACGTTTCCATCCACAGTTTTTATGAGTAAAAAAATCACGATAGCTGTGATGTTAATGGCTAGTTTTGGTACAATTTTATATATACCGACAGAATTTGTTCGTTTGAAATGGTGGGATCTTTTTGTGTCGGTAAAATTTATTATGTGAGAAATGGTGGTGGAAATGCCTTTATGCGCAAATATTGATTTAATAACCAACATATCGAAGTAAACTTGGGAGTCACATAACGATATAGTGTGTGGTCCTCCCACTATGACTCGAAACCATGCAGTTTTAGTCTACAAATGAAATAACTTATGAACTTCACAGGGTGGTGAAAGTGCACAATGATCTTGATGCTACTTTCCAATAAATATCGAGGGTCTTATCCTGGTGACGATCGATGCTTGACTGCCGTTTGACAAAAGTATTCTTGCTCTTATCCATAATAATCTGCACAGGTGAGGTTCTTGAGTTAAATAAGCAATTGAGATCCCATCATGCTTAGGGTCACGTTTTGGCTATTCCTATTTTGGCTATTAGATAACAATGCCTCCATCCACAAGGCATGAGTGGTCACTGAATGGGTTGATGAGGATGAAAACGATGTTAACCATATGGCATCAAATATCCCAAAATATCAACCCAATTATGTGAGATTTTTCCATCAACAAAACACAAAAATATGGATTCTTGTGGAAGAATGGTGTTGCGTCCCTCCAATAGAGTTCCAGACACTTGTAGAATCTATGCCAAGGTGCATTGAAGCTGTTCTGGCTCATGGTGTAAGTCGCTCTGGATAAGAGCGTCCGCTAAATGACTTAAATGTAAATGTAAGACACTTTATGTTTGTGTTTCCTTTTATTTTGGCAGTTAACATGATTATTTTTTTAAATAAGAAAATTTCACAACAGAACTGCACAGTGGTCACTTTAGGAATGGTTAGTGCTATCCAGAATCCTTGGGACGTCCCCTCAACGGGGTGACATCAGAGTTGGCGTCCCAAGGAATCCCTTTAGACTTATGTAGGCCGACTGCATCAGTCTAAAGGGGTAGAATCAAAGAGGATAGTGAAAAACACTCGTCTAAACTTCATCCTATTCATATAGAGATAAATAGTAATGGTGTCTTTTGGTAGGCACTAACTCCAGCATGGTTCGTTGAACAAACATATTGGGAAATTAATGTCGTTTCTGCCGGGTTTTTGAATAAACGCTCAAAATAAGGTCTGTGGTTAACCTAGGCTAAGGATATCTTATGTTTTGTTCTATGAGAATCTTCATCAGCTCATGTCACTTTTTGTGAATTTAAGAATTAAGTAATTAAATAAAATCACAAACATTAACTGACTGAAGTAATTGAGATAATAATATTTGCTAATAATGATAATCATAGAACTCAAGATTTCCTAAGCCTCTGTTAACCTCACCTTAATTCATGTCTCATAGGAATTGCTTAATGAACCAGAGGCAACTCCGTTCCTTCCGGTTTTTATGATTACATCCTGGCGAACTTTAACAGCAGAGAGATGCTCTAAAGAAGAGACGCTTATCTAGGAAATTAGTTTAAGTGCAGTGCATTCGGAAAGTATTCAGACCCCTTGACTTATTCCACATTTTGTAACATGACAGCCTTATTCTAAAATGGATAAAATAGTTTTTTCCCCTTATCAATCTACACACAATACCCCATAATGACAAAGCAAAAACAGGTTTTAGAAATGTTTGCAAAAAAATAAAAATACTGAAATTTTACACAAGTGTTCAGACCCTTTACTCAGTTTTCATCAAGGATCTTTCTGTACTTTGCTCCGTTCATCTTACCCTTGATCCTGACTAGTCTCATTAATCATGCAAACACATGTATTTTTTCATTGTTACATGGGATTAGTGAGATTCAAACCTCTAATCTTCTGTTCTCTACCCATGGAGCTAGCGCGCCATCTTTTTTATGCATACAAAGCAGTTCATTTTAATCTAGGAAACAAGCACTCATTAAGATCAAATGTGGCCAATTAGTGGGTGCGGCCAACACACCTGAACAAGATAAAGAATGGAGAGAGGTTTGTCAATGCTGAGAACGGAATGTATATGTATTTAAGTAACATTCTTAGAACATTCTCAGAATGTTACTACATTCTTTATTTATTGAACATTTTCTTAACGTTCTCTGAGCAATTTATTATTTGAGAACACTATTGAACTCTTGAAATACCCTACAGTCGAAATGATTCATAGTTAGCTCCAGCACTTTCACATCGATGTGACTACTGAAATGTTAGTTTCATATCAAATTTTATTAGTCACATGTGCCGAATACAATGCGCCGAATTTCACCTTACAGTGAGTCTTGTGTGGCTCAGTTGGTAGAGCATGGCGCTTGCCATGCCAGAGTTGTGGGTTCGATTCTCACGGGGTGACCAGTTTGAAAAAATATGAAAATATGTCTGCACTCACTACTGTAAGTCGCTCTGGATAAGAGCGTCTGCTAAATGACGTAAATGTAAATGTAGAACATTCCTAATGTCAAACCAGTTGGACAACGTTCCTAGAAAAAAATTGTTAGAGGAATGAAATACAAAGAAAATAAAAATAAAAATGGTCAAGTTCCATAAAAGCCAAGCAACTATGTTGCACCATTCCCAGAAAGTTGTATGCAAAATAACCATAGGACTAGCAGTCGTTCAATCTTCTTGTTGCAACAGTTGGGACAATTCGGAGTACAATGCATTTCTCTGGATTGAGGTACATTTTCCGAGGCTCCACGGTGTCTTAATCTAAACAGGAAACCTGACTGACCCCAATACAACTATAAGCAAGCACAGGGTCGGAATTTATTCTGGATAGTTAATAGGTAGAGAGAGTGGGAAGTTTTAAGTACCTGGGAATCATCATGGACAACAATAAAAAATGCCAACAAAGACAACTGAATGTCAACACTGGATACTCTCCAACTACTACACCTGCCATATAGAGAGTGTACTAACTTACTGTTTCCTAGCCTGGTACAATGGGCTGTTAGTATCAAACAAGGTCATCCTCAGGAGGACTGTGAACCTGGGGTTCAAGCTCTGCTGAACAATTAATAAAATAGCCACTGGATAATTTACAAGGTCTTTCTCCATTTTCGCCAGCTGTTAAAAATAAGTTCAAGTTAGGCAAAGATTTGTCTATTCAAGGAAGAGTTTTGATGACTACGGCTGAAGGCATGTCTAGAGCTTCGTATATGTTATCTTGTCTCAACACTCCCAAATATATTTGCTCCCAATTAGATAAGACACGGTTTAAATGTATGGAAAAATAAACATCACAAAGTAAACGATGTGATGTGGGCTAGCTACTCAACTCAGGTGGAATTCAGGTGGAACTTCTGTGTTGTAAATTGGCCATAGGTATGGACTCTATTATACAAATAATGTGCTCACTAACAAAGTGAGAGAAACATTCTTTCAAATAACTCAGATGTTACCCCTCCAACAAAAATATTTGGAAATGTACACTACATGTATTTTTGATTTTGTGTTTATCTGTTTGTGATGTTTTGTATTAACATTTAAGAAGGATGTATAGATTTTTGTAACACATTTGAAATTGAAAAATAAATAAATATATATATTTTCAATTTCATATATATAAACTGCTCAAAAAAATAAAGGGGAACACTAAAATAACACATTCTAGATCTGATGGAAGGAAATATTCTTATTAAATACTTTTGTCTTTACATAGTTGAATGTGCTGATCAATGGAAATCAAATTTATCAACCCATGGAGGTCTGGATTTGGAGTCACACTCAAAATTAAAGTGGAAAACCACACTACAGGCTGATCCAACTTTGATGTAATGTCCTTAAAACAAGTCAAAATTAGGCTCAGTAGTGTGTGTGACCTCCACGTGCCTGTATGATCTCCCTACAACGCCTGGGCATGCTCCTGATGAGGTGGCGGATGGTCTCCTGAGGGATCTCCTCCCAGACCTGGACTAAAGCATCCGCCAACTCCTGGACAGTC
Source organism: Oncorhynchus gorbuscha (assembly GCF_021184085.1). Classification (NCBI taxonomy): domain Eukaryota; kingdom Metazoa; phylum Chordata; class Actinopteri; order Salmoniformes; family Salmonidae; genus Oncorhynchus; species Oncorhynchus gorbuscha. Next base: position 88,985,388 of record NC_060174.1, read on the forward strand.
TGTGGTGCAACGTGGCGTTGGTGGATGGAGCGAGACATGATGTCCCAGATGTGCTCAATTGGATTCAGGTCTGGGGAATGGGCGGGCCAGTCCATAGCATCAGTGCCTTCCTCTTGCAGGAACTGCTGACACACTCCAGCCACATGAGGTCTAGCATTGGCTTGCATTAGGAGGAACCCAGGGCCAACCACACCAGCATATGGTCTCACAAGGGGTCTGAGGATCTCATCTCGGTACCTAATGGCAGTCAGGCTACCTCTGGCGAGCACATGGAGGGCTGTGCGGCCCCCCAAAGAAATGCCACCTCACACCATGACTGACCCACCTCCAAACCGGTCATGCTGGAGGATGTTGCAGGCAGCAGAACCTTCTCCACAGCGTCTCCAGACTGTCACGTCTGTCACATGTGCTCAGTGTGAACCTGCTTTCATCTGTGAAGTGCACAGGGCACCAGTGGCGAATTTGCCAATCTTGTTGTTCCCTGGCAAATGCCAAACGTCCTGCACGGTGTTGGGCTGTAAGCTCAACCCCCACCTGTGGATGTCGGGCCCTCATACCACCCTCATGGAGTCTGTTTCTGACCGTTTGAGCAGACACATACACATTTGTGGCCTGCTGGAGGTCATTTTGCAAGGCTCTGGCAGTGCTCCTCCTGCTCCTCCTTGCACAAAGGCGGAGGTAGCGGTCCTGCTGCTGGGTTGTTGCCCTCCTACGGCCTCCTCCACGTCTCCTGATGTACTGGCCTGTCTCCTGGTAGCGCCTCCATGCTCTGGACAGTACACTGACAGACACAGCAAACCTTCTTGCCACATTTCGAGCTGCACTCCCTGAGCCACTTGTGTGGGTTGTAGACTCCGTCTCATGCTACCACTAGAGTGAAACCACCGCCAGCATTCAAAGTGACCAAAACATCAGTCAGGAAGCATAGGAACTGAGAATTGGTCTGGGGTCCCCACCTGCAGAACCACTCCTTTATTGGGGGTGTCTTGCTAAATGCCTATAATTTCCACCTGTTGTCTATTCTATTTGCACAGCAGCATGTGAAATGTATTGTCAATTAGTGTTGCATCCTAAGTGCACAGTTTGATTTCACAAAAGTGTGATTGACTTGGAGTTACATTGTGTTGTTTAAGTGTTCCCTTTATTTTTTTGAGCAGTGTATATACATATATAAATGATTCGACGCTTTCATATGGTATTACGCATGCGCACAAAACATATGACATTTCCACCACAGAAGAAGACTAATTTGACGTCTATTTCCGGGATAAGGATACAACGCAGACATGAAAACGTGTATTTTGGACTGCACCTTCAGATGTAGATAGTAGAAAGTTCCAGAAACAGCGGGCGGCATATGCAAACGAACAGTTTGTTTATCAAAAACCTCTTGAAGAGAAATAATGTCAGTCATAGCAGAGGAAAATGTCCGTGGCATTGGCGGTAGTGTTTTCAAGGAGATCAGTGCTGATAATGACGAAGACAATCAACCCACCGAAATTGAGAGTCTGTGCATGAATTGTTACCAAAATGTAAGTAAATGGCTAGCTAACACACTGACCAGTTAATTGAACGTATGGACTTGTCTGTATCGCTGTAGGATTGACTCATCTAACATGTTGTGTTCTCTCCATTTTTGTAGGGAATGACACGTATTCTTCTTACGAAGATTCCTTTCTTTAAAGAAGTTATCATCAGTTCTTTCACCTGTCCCAACTGCAGCTGGTCGAACACTGAAATCCAGTCAGCTGGTCGCATACAGGATCAAGGCATCACCTACACACTCAAAGTCAAGTCAAAACAGGTAGTCTAAGTAGGATGCAGTTCCTTTCCCAGGCATATGCTGAACCACTAAGTAACTGTGCAGGGTATGAGCTGTAGCTAGCCTGAGTGCCAGTCTGTTTGTATCATGCCACTCATTGTCATGGCAAAACAGCAATGGAGTTGGCATTGTCAAGAAGGAACCTGCAAGTAAGTGTTTTGTTGGACGATGTAAACCATGTGTATCCCGTACATAGGACTAATGAAACTTGAAACATTGGCAAGAGCAGAAACAGATCCAGGACTAGGCTAGACCAGATGAGTTTAAGGATTGTGGGATAGCCTACTCCGTTACCATCCAAGACATGTTTAGAGGTTAACTAGCTCTGTCAACCAAAATGGCCTCATACTCAATCTAAACTATAATTGTCATCACAATTGAGAATCAATTTTTATTGGTCACACACATATCTAGCGGATGTTGTGGGTGTAGTGAAATGCTTGTGTTCCTAGCTCCAACAGTGCAGTGGTATCTAAAAATACACACATCTAAAAGTAAAATAATGGAATTAAGAAATATATAAATATTAGGATGAGCAATGTCAGTGGCATTGACTATATAATATAGTATATATATGAGATGAGCAAAGCAGAATGTAAACATTATTGAAGTGACTAGTGTAACATTATTAAAGTGGCCAGTGACTCTGTATATAGGGCATCAGCCTCTAAGGTGCAGGCTTGAGTTACTGGGTGGTAGCCGGCTAGTGATGTCTATTTAACAGTCTGCTGGCATTGAGGTAGAAGCTGTTTTTCAGTCTCGGTCCTAGCTTTGATGCACAAAACACTGCTATGAATACTTTATTATCACATCAAAATAATTTTACAAACGTGAAATATACACTTATTGTTTCCTTGTGTTTGGAGAAAAGGTGTGGTGAATTTCCACTGATTTACAAATCCTCAGACTTTTGTTTCCACCTCCATGGCCCAGCTTTGTGTCAACAGGGCCATGGCCTTAGTGGACCTTCTCTGATTTGGGGCCAAGGCATAGTCACTGGTGCTTTTCAGCTTTCATTTACATAACAATGGTTAACTGTGAACATGGGTTAACACCTTCTCACAAAGCAACTGTTGACTCAGGGGTTGACTGTGCTCTTCACTCATCTTTAGTGTCACACTCCGTGATGGAAACAGTTCCCAAAATATAACACTAGAGTGAACATTAACATAATCACTGACAACACACTGGTGCTGTAATGGAAAACTATGCAACACATCCATTGGAAATATTGCCACGTGGGATTCTGTTAAAATGAAGAACAGCTTTTTCACCTTTTCGGCTTGGATTCAAACCATCAAGCTTTCTGTTACTGGCCCAAAGCTCTAATCCAGGGGTGTCTCATTCCATGGAGGGCATAGTGTCAGTGGGTTTTTCCTTTCAGTTAATACCTAGACAACCAAGTGAGGGGAATTTTTTACTAATTAATGACCTTTAATTAATCAATCAAGATCAAGGGAGGAGTGAAACTGCAGACACTCAGCCCTCTGGAATGAGTTTGACACGTGCGCTAACCATTAGGCTGGCTACCTGCCATGTATAGTGATTTTACCTCTTTTGTTTTTTGAAAATTCATTCCCGATATGAAAGTAAAGTTCCAAAGCTTTCCTATACAAAGCGGACGGCATGGCTAATGTGCACAACAGTCCCTCCTGACCCTCTGTCTAAACAGTATAGTTAACGTTTAGACCGAACACACCGTCAGGACTGTTGTACACATTGGCTGTGCTGACGTCAATGCTTCTCTCGAGGACCAGACTAGCTTCAGAACACCTTTTTAATTAATATAGCTAGCTTAGAAAGAAAACAATATCTAACTTGTATTATTTGATTTATATCTTGTATTAGATATTTAGTCTTTTTTTGTCATCTCATTTTGTAGGATATGAATCGAGAAGTTGTCAAAGCAGACAGCGCAACCACCAGAATCTCAGAACTGGATTTTGAAATCCCCCCATACACTCAGAAGGGCTGTAAGTACTCACTCAGTTTTTATTGATTTTGAAAACAATATTCACTCTTCATGCATACATGCCACTGTCATGTTGCCACTGATATTTTGTTGGCCTGATAATTGCTAGCCTGGTCCCAGATCCAATATACTGGCTTTTACGGCTTAGATTCCTTAGCTTTTAATTAATTAATGTTTTACTGGGATCATTTAAATTTTATTTATACACATATTTGCCAAAGGCGGCAGGAGTGTTGTAGGTTAAACTTGACTAAATTAATCCAACTGTTGTATTAAGTGAAGCTTTGTTTACTTAGAATAACACTTTTGCATGTAGATGTACAGTATCCACATATGCCTCAATCCCATTCAAGCCATTAACTGTTCCTCTTGCTCCCCAGCACTCTCTACCATCGAAGGCCTCATAGACCGTGCAGTTGCAGGGTTGGAGCAAGACCAACAACTAAGAAATGTATAAGCTTTGTTTACTTTGATCATACCAAATGCCATATGTACTTCACTGCTTGTTGACTAAAATCATGTTAACTCTTGAAGGCAACTGCACCAGAAGTTGCTGTAAAGATTGATGAGTTCATTGGTAAATTGAAGAAGTTGAAAGAAGGTGTATTCACACTGGTAAGTCCAATTTTATTGCCCAGCCTCAACCATGTACAAGATTAAAGTTAAATGGAATTGAATCTTTCTGGCAATAAAATTTTAGGTCATTGATGATCCATCTGGGAACAGTTTTGTGGAGAACCCCTTTGCTCCACAGAAAGATGAGGCTCTCTCGGTCAGCCACTACAAGAGAACACCCCAACAGGACGCCCAGTTAGGAATAAAGGTGCGTGGTTTGATTTGACACATCACAACTCTCCTGTAAGGGGACATATCTGTTTTAGAAAAGGCAATTCCACCGATGCTGTCATGTCTTGTGCGTGTAGAATCCTCATAAGGTAGAAAAAAACAAGACGGCATACATTTATAATTTGACCCATGTTCACCAGTATAAACTTCTATATAGCAAAAGTGACTTAAAATGTAGCTTTTTTTGTTATTGCTTAGGCTGAAGACGAGGAGGAAAAGCCCAGTAATGACATTGACTGTATGAGAAATGAGGTGGGATTTACAGACATTTTGCATCCCAATTTGGAGTTCTTCCTCAATAATTGACCCTTGAGTAAAATACCTTATTTCTCCCTCAGGTGTTGACGTTTAATACAAACTGTCCAGAGTGCAATGCCCCAGCCTCGACAAACATGAAGCTTGTCCGTATCCTTTCCAGTCTGTTTGGTTGTCCCCAGCATTGTGTAGTGTAAGGTTAAGGCACGTAAATGCCATTTACCTTTTTTTATTTTGCGCAACCATTCCTCTCCTTTTGCAGGAAAATGCATTGAAAGAATAGTGGTACTTCACCACGAATGGCAATCGGCATTTACCCACTTATTTTTTAACATTTTTACCACTACATCACTGTTAATTTTTTACCCCTTTTTTCATGATATCCAATTACGATCTTGTCTCGTCACTGCAGCTCCCCAACGGACTTGGGAGAGGTGATGGTCGCGTCCTCCAAACGGCTCTTAACACCCGCCCACTTAACCCGGAAGCCAGCCACACCAATGTGCGGGACGAAACGCTGTTCAACTGAGGACCGAAGATAGCCGGCAGGCGCCGGCCCGCCAAGAGCCAAGTACACCCCCCCCCTGGCCTAACCCTCCTCTAACCCAATTGTGGGTTATTGGGCCAATTGTACGCTGCCCTGGTCGCTGCTGGTTGTGACACAACCTGGAACCTGGGTCTGTAGTGATGCCTCAAGCACTGCAATAAAGTTCCTTAGGCCACTGTGCCACTCGGGAGGCCCAGTGTAGAATTTTTCATTTTGCAAGGTTTAGGTATCCTCCTTTACAATTCCTCAGAAATACCCCATTTCAAAGAAGTCATTATCATGGCAACAAACTGTGATGACTGTGGACATCGAACCAACGAAGTAAGGGTCCTCTTTTTATTTTCTTGGCACATGTATTTATTTTCAAGGCATATTAACATATATTGAAAATATCTTAATATGAATGCATTCTAATTTGCCCATCTAATCTGTGGTTTAGGTGAAATCTGGTGGAGCCACAGAAGAGCTGGGCACCAAGATAACTCTTCACCTCACTGACGTGTCTGACATGTCCAGAGATCTTCTCAAGGTAGCCCCCTCTTTGTACTTTATCTTGCATTCACTAGTTTTTTTTACTGTAGCATTTTTATTAACCTGGTCCCAGGTCTGTTTGTGCTTCTGCCAACTCCATTACTACCATTGTCAAGCCAAACAATGTTTGGCATGACAAGGAGTTGGCATGATAGCACAAACAGACTGGTACTTAGGCTACTGTTGCATGGCAGAAAGTTCATAGGACCCATGCCAAATGGAGCTCATAATATGAATACTGTCATGATTGAGGTGGCTCAGGTATTTGTTGTCCTGTCTTAAGAGTTTGGGTCTTTTCATAATCAATTCCTGTCAGTAATGGAACAACCTTTTCCACGGGGAGAGCAATGCTATTCCTGAATCAGGATGGAGTTGACTCGACCATGTTGTGCCGGTTTGTGTTTGCAGTCGGAGACATGTAGCATCCTCATACCTGAGCTGGAGTTTGAGTTGGGGATGGCAGCTGTCGGTGGCAAATTCACCACCTTGGAGGGACTCCTCAAAGACATCAAAGATCTGGTGAGCAGACTGTTGAGAAGTAAGGGGGGGGGGGGGGATGAAAGGGAGATCCAGCAGGAAGGATGTACAGAGGGATTGAACTCCAGTGGAGAGTTGTATATTTTTTAATGCTGGTTGTGTTACTTCTAGTCAATGGACTCTGCACCTGGGAATCACTGTTGGCTTGGATACATTTGCCATGGCTGTACTGTAATTCAAAGGCAACGGTGCACAACTCCAGTCCTAATTTAGACATGTGAAGCCAGGTGTGGCCAATCATGGACATTAATTGATTAGTTAAATACTAGGGAGAAACTAAAACCAGCAGGACTGCCATCCTCAAGGATATAAGTTGTGCACCCCTGTTCTATGGTCTCTTTCACTGTGGACTCTAGCTATATTATATTCATGTTTTCATCCACCGCCACTGTTTTCCTCCAGATTGTTTCCAAAAATCCATTCACTTGTGGAGACAGCTCCACTTCAGATCGAACAGAGAAACTGAAACTTTTTGGCGAGAAGATTGACAAGGTTAGAGGCATGTAATCATTGAATATGACTTTTGTTTGGAGCTAGTTTTGGTCTCACTTTACATATAATACCTTAGTGTAATTACACGTCCCAAAGTATTTACCCATGGAACATTTTTACGTATTTATTTGCATTCAATTTGTGAACTAACTCTGAATAACTCTTTGGCTAATAGTCTCACTCTAGAATATTTTTTAAAGATCCAATGTCTCCATTGTGAGTTTATTGCAATTCTTTTAAATTGTGAATGTTACCATCTGGTATAAGTCATAAATACTAACAATATGTATCTGCACTGTAAATACACTATAACTACCATGTAAATATGCTTTTGTACATGTAATGTATATTGGGACCGTAGTTGTATATTATAACTAGGTTGTATATTTTAACTAGGTGCATTTATTCACTTATTGTGAATCCTCAAACAACTGTTAGTATGACATGAGATTTAGACTAAACAAAAGCTCATGCAACAATTTCACATATGCTGTATCTGAGAAGAATACTTTCACATGTTTGGCTGGGCAACAAAGTAGAGTTTTTGAATGCAGAACAGTCTGGCACCCATGCTGAAACTGTTGCATCTCAAAGTGTAATGGAGGCTGAGAGGCACTTAAAACACATCTTCCAAAAAAATACTGTAGATCATGGCGGGAGAAATGGACGTGCACGTTGTTCTCGACGACCCTGCAGGGAACAGCTATCTCCAGGTAAAAGACACTCTTCTTTCACAGATGTCTGAGGTTCAAACGCATCGTCTCCTCTCAGTTGTTTAATTTGTAATGAATTGATTTGTCGTGTTTGTCTGCAGAACGTCTATGCCCCTGACCCAGACCCAGAGATGACAACTGAGAAGTACACCAGGACATTTGAGCAGAATGAAGACCTTGGTCTCAATGACATGAAGACAGAGGGTTATCAGGAGTAAGGACATCTGCAGCAGCAGGAAGGTTTATCTTACAAAAACAACGCATCCCAAAAATGTAATTTCAGATATTTGCCCTCACTGTAGTTGCTGACTCACAAGGACATATGCTCCTGATGTCTTACGGTTATGATATTTGATATATGGTTGAAACGTTTGAAATATACCTTATTTAAAAGGAAACAATCAATATGGTGTTAATCATTTGATTAGAAAAGTATGTGCATTTATAAATAAGAAATGAACGAACATCCAGTTTATGAATTATCCAAATTTAAATCACTTGTATGTGTATTCACATATGTGGGTCTGATTCAGTGGAATTTCTTATGTTCTTTTCCATGGGAATAAATTAACTAAGAATACAGACCCATGGCTGATGTAGATATTTTTGGGGGAGGCTTCTTTCCTATGTTCAATGTATAGTATGCATTATATAAACCTGTAGAATTCAGTACCACAATCTTCAATTATAATAACACTGCATAAATGCCCACAGATCTTAAAATAACAAATTTGAGATTCGTTTCAATGCGGTGTCCTTTGTTCATGTGCGCCCTGAATGAAAATTCACAGATTGTGAAAACAGACTAGACTGACGTTTGTGCACGTGCCCAATACCACTACAGAACATTTACTGAAATAATCAAATATACATTTGACTGACCTCAAGATGTTACATTGTTTAGCACAAAATGTGTTGATAAAGTACTACTAAAAAACAAACTCAATATTGGTCCATATATGCCTACAATAAAATATCTGTGGCATTATTCACCCCACCATCAAATGCGCCTGCATAGTCCAGATCCAAGAGGCCACAGTGGCGAATGTTATTATATACGAAAACTGTAGTTTCAATTGCGGCGACACATATTTTCATGAATGGGCCAAATAAACAACGTCGGGTAGGCTATGCATTGCAGACGGACAAAGCTTATTTTTTTCTCAATCATTCTTGTTTCAGGTAGTGCTGGCATTAAAAAGGAGTTTCTATACAGAGAATGTGGCTCTTAAAGGAGCTCCGCTTTTGTGATCTTTACTGTCCAAGCTGGTTATTTGCTCTTTGCTGGTTTTTCAGTCTTCTTGGTAGGACAGCAATATTTGGCAATACTCCTCCTTGAGCAATGGTGACGCCACCTAAAAGCTTTTCGATTTCCTCGTCATTGCGGCTAGCCAGCTGAAGGTGGCGGGGGATGATTCTGGTCTTATCATCCCTTGCAGCGTTGCCAGCCAACTCAAGCATCTGTTCTGCTCTAGTTTCTCAACGGCCACTTATACACCAAGCATATACAAGAAAATGCCTGAATCGGCTTCTGCCCCGAAGAAGGGCAAAAAATAAATAAAGAGGACCAAAACACAGAAGAAATGAATCAAGAAGCGACGCCAGACCAGGAAAGACAACTATGCTATTTATTTTTTATAAATTGCAGAAACTGATCCATCCTGACACTGGCATCTCCTGTAAAGAAACGGGCATCACAAATTAGTTTATGAATTACATTTTCGAGCCCACCGCAGGCGACACTTCCCGTGAGCTGGAGTAAGAGACTACCGTTAACCAGAGGCTGTGTGGCGACTGAGGAGGAGTTACATGGCAATTTTTTTTTTTTTTAAATCTTACCTTTATTTAACCAGGCAAGTCAGTTAAGAACATATTCTTATTTTCAATGACGGCCTGGGAACAGTGGGTTAACTGCCTGTTCAGGGGCAGAACGACAGATTTGTACCTTGTCAGCTCGGGGGTTTGAACTCGCAACCTTCCGGTTACTAGTCCAACGCTCTAACCACTAGGCTACGCTGCCGCCCCTGAACAGGCAGTTAACCCACTGTTCCTAGGCCGTCATTGAAAATAAGAATTTGTTCTTAACTGACTTGCCTGGTTAAATAAAGGTTGTGCACGGCTCGCTATATGCTATATGATCAACCGCTACGAATTATTTTTTTGTAGCCTATGCTACAGCAGGCAAGCGCCTGTTAACTTAAACTTTGTCCTAATATTTCATTGATTTAAAATCCACATTTTAACATATGTGATACCATTTTAATGTTCTTTAAATGTGCAGATGGCTCTTCACCTTTCAGTAATCTTTCATTTAAGCTCCAGATTTGGAATAAGAACTTTAAAGGGGCCTTAGAGTTATAAGACAATCCAAAGGTAAAATCTGCTGTTTCTGATCTGTTGGCTGTGGAATAAATGTGTTTTAACAGAGCCTTGGAAAAAAACTACACCAGCCACAATTGGTGAGGATTGGCTCATGGTAATTGCTGGAGTGGAATCGATAGCTACAGTAACTCAAGTTCTATGAGTGGAGTGGAGCCCAATAGGGGAGCTCTGCGCCTAGTGGTTGTCATGTGGTCCTCTTTGGGAATAGCGAGTGCCTTCTCCCTCTTACACCCAGGATATTTTATCTCAGGTTGTAAATTCTTAGAGGAGACTCTCTCCTCAAGGCCAGGCAGTAGAGTCAGAGTTTCACAGTAGAACAAAGGAACTTCTTCTACATTACAGAACTTGAGAACTGAACAATACCCATTTTTTGGAGAATGTGGACACGGCCGGTGGAGAATCCAGCTACGACCAGTCCATTTTGTGACCTCAGGAAAGACTATACAGCCACCTTACCATAACTCTGTTTCAGTTCTGAGGCTTGCATCTAATTATTATATCAAATGAATGAGTAAAGATGAAACTATTTGTGTAATGTGATTTTAAACCGTTAATGTGAAAATTGTATTTGTGTTTAAAGTTTCACTAAGTCATTGGCCCGCCCCCATAAGCACAGACATCGATCGGGCGTCATGGGATAGCTTTTCCGAATAAACCCCCACCTGGAGAAGCCCACTGTAGACCATGCGTACCTCAATTACCAAGAGGGCTAAGGTTTGAGTAGAGACCATGCGTACCTTCAGTATAAGCTAAGGTTATAATGGTTGTTAAACTCAGACTTATCGATACCAACAGAATAAGAGCAAATCTTCGATACTAATTATTAGTCTGAAGTATCCATTCTGACAACGAAGGACTTCATGGGAGAGAGAGCAGTTAAGATGAACTTTCCAACAGAGATCATGACGACACACTGAGCGTAAATATATTGATTGCAATTAGTCCCGAATGAGTGAGCGTTCATGTGCAGAGGATTAGCATTTCAATTATTATAATTATCAACTATGTAGTGTCTTTTGTCTTTCGCGCCCTTCTCAGTCCCTTTGTCTACCAAGCCACCATACCGGTTTAGCCCACTAGGTCACATCCCCTATCATTTCCTTGTAACCATACCTACTGTTTGTTTATGCATTTCTGTGATTTATTTAGTTAGTAAATAAATGATTAAGACAATTGATGTATGGATGATTCATAGCAAAGACTGGGTTCGTGCAGATAACTAACAATTTAGGTTGGAATGAGACTAAGGTGAGGTAAAGAATAATTCATTAATTAGACTAATTGATCAGATATTAAAATATCTGAAGAGTTATAATAGGAAAATTACAACTTGGTAATCTGAAGATTTTTCTTGGTGCCCCGACTTCCTAGTTAATTATTTACATGGTTAGTTTAATCATGTAATAATAATTAGAGAATTGATTTGATAAAATACGTCTTCGATTTAATGATGCCAAAGACACGACATGGTTTACCCCGCTGCCTAGGCAGCAGATAGCCTGAGAGAAAATTATGCACACACCTGCAGCCAATAGGAGTGCAGGTATCCCTATAAGGAGATGCTTCCCCTCAATCAGCCTCCCTAGAAATGATCTTCAGCGAGACTGGGGGTCGGCATGTCCTAATGGGGCTCCGCTCCACTCATAGAACTGGAGTTACAACTCCGGTAACTATTGTTCCATATCGTGGAGCTCTGCTCCTAGTGGTTTAAGGCGGAGCACAACGCTCCAAAGTGTGCTCCCTGCCGAGCCTAACACTTCCCACTTAATGAACAGGTCGGGCCCAGCAATGGCTACGACCAAAACCCGCAGTACTGTAACACACTGTGAAAACAGACTGTGTCACAATGTACTGCGTCCTTGGTCTAATCCACCCTACTCAGTCTAAAGGCATAGTCAATGACTAGTGGGCAGATAAACATATTGAGTCATACTAATCTGTACCAGTGGATAGATGAGCTCAAAACTGTCAATACTAAAGATTAGTCTAATAGTACATTAACACTAGTTATAGAAACTATATCCTTCCACCCAAACACAGTCATAGATCTGTGAGCAGGATACAACACATGACTACTGTACCACACCCCCAGCCAGGAGTCATGTAGTTATTCTAATAGGAGAGAGTGACCCTGATGACCCTGTCCATTTGGTCCAGTGTTTTCCGCCTTAATTCTAGCCTTCACATCAGCAAAGCTGAGTACAGGCTGAACCAACTTAGAAGACTCTCTTCTCAGGGCAACCCGCCACACTTAATCGATAGGCAAAGCCAATGATTTGTGGGAAGATAACAGAATATGGGCTAGATATTCCCTACTGTACTGACAAAGTCAGAGGTGATATCGCACGTGATCGGACCTGAAGGGAAGCCAGCCCAATAGTCCCACATCTTATCTTAAGTTCTCCCTTCAGCCATGCTGCGTACAGAACAAGCTAGAGAGTTTGACGACATCCAACAGGTAGAATTGGAATAAAGGAGACGGTGACGACCACGATGCTGCTGCCTGAATATCCTCTACCCCAGTTCCTCTGAAAAGGACCGTAGACGCCGCTACTCCACGAGTGGAGAGGGCTTTTACGCCTTGAGGTATTGGTTGCCCTGCTACCTCATAAGCTGTCTCAATGCCTTCGCAAAGCCAATGAGACAGCCGCTGTTTCAAAGGTGATCTACCCAGTGTACTAGCACTGTGACACAAACAGCTGAGGTGATGACCTAATCATCGCTGCACGTAACACGCCAAGGCACACCACGGGCACAAGCGATGAAGTCTCTCCTCTCTTTGCTCCGCATGGGGAGGGGGGAAGAAAGCCCATAACGCAGCGGTCTGAGACCTGTATGAGTTCTTAATAACCGTTGGTATAAATGCCGAGTTAGGAAGTACTACCGCTCTGCTCACTGATGGCAAGGCAGTCGGGTCTCGCCGAAAGGGCACACAAATCACTGACGTGCTTGGCTGTAGTCAAGGCGAGCAACAGTGCCGTCTTCAGAGACAACACCTTGAGGGGGATTTGATTCAATGCCTCGAACGGCGTCTTCCAGAGCGTCTCGAGTACCAAAGTTAAAACCCACTGACTCCCCCGTGGCAATTTATGTAGGCTACTGAAGTTCGATTGTCCAACCAGACCAGCACGTTGTGGCCCCGTAGGGTAGACGTGAAGTGGGTCAGAAACAGTTCTACTGTCTCCAGTTCCAGAAGGTTGATGTGGTGTCCCGAGGGAGGCCACACACTGACTGCCCGAGCCTGACGTCCTTCCCCTTCCAGTCAGACAAGCGCCTGTATACACTGGAATGTAGGATAACACTCTGCCTAATGGGACCTCTTGCATCAAAACGCACGGGTCTCTCCAATAGTTCAGGTCCGCTCTGTGCGAGAGGGGAACTACCGACAACCAACGAAGGTGCCTCACTGGGTACAGTCTTAGTTGGGCAAACCATCGCTGTGTTCTGCGCATGTGCAGACAGTCATGACAGAATGCGCTGTTACCATGTGATTTGGATAAAACCTTTCGACGGGCTAACAGGTCAGCCCGTCGAGGATCTGTAATTCAAGCCTTCATAGTCAGTTTCTAGCTGTAACCCCAGGTAGACAATCCGATGACTGGGCCAGGGATCACTGTTTTCCCAATTCACAGCGAACCCCAGACGTGTGAGATTAATCATTGTGGCCAGAACCAATAGGTCGTCTAGGTAGGCTTGTAGCCTTATCCCTTGACGCAACGGTTCCAATGCCGCCTCGACGCATTTGGAAAAGGTGTGGGATGTCAGGGCGTACCTGAATGGCATACTCGTAAACCACCGCTTGAAAGGCGAAATGCAGAAACTTCCTGTGACGCGGATGTATCGGAACATGAAAGTATGCGTCCTTTAGGTCTATGCTTATACAAAAGTCCTTGTTGTGGATACATTCCAGCAGACGTTTTGTGAGCGTTCGGAAGGGCCGTTTGGCTACTCTCTCGATCCAATATTGGCCTCGTTCCCCCCGTCTTTTTTGGCACTAGGAAGTAGGGTGAATATAGCACGCTGTTCCTTTACTTCTGGGGAATTACTATGACCGCCTCCTTCGCTAAAAGTTCCGTAATCTCTTTCACGAGTGGCGACTTTCTCTGGCATCTTCATCACCGTCTCCACCACATCCCTCCACCGTTTTCGGGTTCGGTGGAATTGGATGGCATAACCCTTCTATAGTGCCCGACTTAGCCAGGAGGAGAGGGTGCAGCTTTGCTGCCTCTCTAAATAATGCTCTGAGAGCGGGAGAACACAAAGCTGTGGTACAGACAGTAGGAAGGACCTCTATTCCTCTATGGCCCAAGCCGCCGCTGTCCCCCAACACTGAAGTGGTGGGACAGCCCAGGGTGGGCCCAATTCGAAAGGGGGAGGGAATATTGATGCTTTCTGTGAGAAGCAGGGGCGCTGACACTTCAGTTATATGTGTAACCTTGTGGTTCCAGCTCTCTATGAACGCACCACGGGTCTGAGCTACACAGAGGCGTCTGCCAAAGACAGTGTGCCATCTCCCAACGGCGATTGCATCATCGGCCCAACATGGTGCTGTGTATGCAGGCTGCTCTTTAAACCCTGAGCTACTTCACTCCTAAGAGTGTGTAGGGTTTTTATGAGGTATAGAATGACTGCTCATTAAGAGCGTCCATCTTGCTTTCCTCATGTCATTCCCACTCACAACGTCCTTCTGTGTGTGCTCAGCTACGCACTCATAGTGGGCTGTGCTACATGCAGAGTGGTGAGAGGAAGAGAGAGGTAGAAAAGGAACCTGATCGGACTCAGTTTTGTTATGGAAAATAGGTTCTCTTGTGACAGTCAGATGGAACACATTCTTTATTAACAAAGGACACATTTGCTCCTCCATCCCTTTGCAAGGGCTGGGGATGAACATTGGGTGCTGTCACAAGAAGTGCTGCGCTCTTTTCCGTTCTCTCCCGCTCGTCCCGTCATGGTCGTCATCTCTTCTGACTGCCTCTCGGCAGCCAGGGCAATGAAATGAAAACCTCTCTCGTCAGTTGAGCCACTTCTCTGGTGTTGCAGGAGGGGCGGGGCCCGCTCTTGGTACACCAGGTGCTGCTGCTCGACGGGCTCTCCGTCTGGCTGTAGACCTGGGTCTACTGGAGACGGTGAAGCGAGGGGGTTCCTTTTGAAGCTGCTCTAGACTCTTGCCAATGGCAGGTGTTTAGACAGCTGGTTCTTCTCCTCAAGCTTCCCGAAACTCACCGTCGCATTTTGACGGCGGTTCCGAAGAGACTGCGTTCAATAGGGCGGCTTTGTCGGTTTCCTTCATAGCTGTCAGACAGCCAGAGGTGTTGCTCCACGACCACCGAAGTGGCTGTGGACCTCCCCGCACATATAGCCGACGCCTGTATGAGATGGAGGATGGCGCCGGAAATCTTTGACCCTTCCTCTATCTCCTCTCCCGACAGCTCAGTTCTACCCTTGGTGAGACGGGATAGAGAGGCTGCCAGTAGGGCAATATTGTTAGCTGCCGTTACAGCTTGTACACCTAGTGGGAAGGACTTCTCCAACAGCTGTGCTGTGAGCCAGTCCTTGGTCATAGGTAGTGTGGGTTTCTTGGACAATGGCCAGGAGCTCAAACCTGGGGTGAGGTACTCAGCTAGTGTGTCCTCGAGCCTAGAGATCTCCTGAGGCTGTTTCCGTCCACTCTGGTGAATGGGGTGTACGCCTTTGCCTGCGTTCTGATGCACCCTCCACATATTTAGCGAGCGAGGGCATAGTCGGTGCCAAAGGCAAAGCCACCCATCTTGCTCTGGATTAGGGGCCGCCCACCATCATTTCCACTTCTGGTTCAGAGGGAATGGGGGACAGTGTAATCTCCAGGGACCTGTAAAGTCAGTGCAGAGAGGCCGTTGCATAGGAGGGGGCTGCTGAGAATTCAGAGCCTGTCTCTTCCTTGCACAAGGATGTGAAATTCCCCTCACTCTCACTAGGGAGGGGGGTCATTTCAGCCTTGGTTTTTCCAGAGAAAAACCCTGACACTTCCCAAAATCCTCGTCATCTCCAGAGGTGCAGTCGTCGTCTGACGCCTCAGAACCTGAGGCTAACATAGACAATGACATCCTCTGGATGGGTATCCTCCCTGAAAATGCTCACCGATGCTTCCTCTCCTTTATAGAAAGGTGGGTGCAGCTAGGGCATTCCTGATGACCCAAGCTTACGGAACATAAGTTGTGTGGGTCTGAAGCCGCCATAGAGGAGCAGCGACACTGAGCTTTAAAAAGAGCCTTTGGGGGTGGGAAAGGTGTGCTCGTGAAGGACGACGTCGAGAACAGGATATCGATGGCGGGTTCGTCCTGAGATTTCTTCTCTGCTTCTTCATTCCAGTCCTGTCGCTGAAGATAATGGGAGGCTGATTGAGGGAAAACGTCCCTTTGTATATGGACACCTGTACTCCTATTGGCTGCAGGTGTGTGCATAATTTTCTCTCAGGCTATTCACTGCCTAGGCAGCAGGGTAAACCACTAGGAGCAGTTCTCCCCTATGGGGTGGAGCTCCACGATATAGAACAGTGGAATGGTATCAAATAAATCCTACACATGGTTTGATGCCATTCCATTTGCTCCATTCCAGCCATTATTATTATCTGTCCTCCCCTGAACAGCCTCCACTGATACCAACATATGGCAATAGATGCCAAGACTCAAATGTCTATTTTATGTACAGGTGATCTGTTCAAAGTAAAGATGACACTATTTGAATCTTGTTGCAACACTGTCTCCTATATGTGGTGTCTCTTCGTCGAATGCTTTTTTGACTGTGGTCCATGACTGGGCCCCAATTCTCCACCCATCTCCCAAAGTGTGCACTTGCACACTCCCATTAACAATGGTGAAAACTCCAGACAATGATTTCACCTATCCAAGGCTTTTAAATCCATAAGAGGGAGTGTGCACAATGCACATGCACACTTTGGGAGAAGTGTGGAGAATTGGGATGCAGGCTAATAGTCCCAAAAATCTTCCTCTCATCTCTTTTCCTTCAGTTCATGAACACTAATCTGGAGGAAGTATAACACTGAAAGCAGTTTGGTGAAAAATCTATTCTGTACTTTCATTTATCAGTGGTAATGAGGAAAAAGAGTAGAGGAAAGGAATATTAGGATACAACCATATTATACGCCACCCAAAGAAGGCAGTTACTCATGTCCATACGAATACAAGCAGATCATCTGAATGTACGACATTTTATGAGCTCAAATACCCATGAAATCTAAAACGATACAGGATACTACAGTAAACAATGCAAGACCACATTTAATCATGTATTATGTGCTTATTGAGGGTGTTGCCCGCTGCTGGTTAAAATGAAACCAAAGGTAAATTCATAGAGGTTGTGGACATGGAATATTATACAATGTTGTTTTGTGGACTGTTTTTACAGTATATTTGACCCCAAAGTGTAATCTGTTTTTGCTAAATAAGTTAACAAAACTCTTGGTTCCAACTGTAGAATACAAAAAACATCTTACCCCAGGACACTATCCTAGGATAAGAAAAAGGAGCACTGATGTCCGACATACGGAGGTTCATTAGGGACAAACACAGGTTTATATTTCGGAGTGTCATACACCTTTTTAAGTAGAATATCATATCTTGGCAAGTAGGCTACATATATATTTCGAGTCTAATAACCTGGAAGGTGATACTGTATGGTTACTCTGATGAACCTTGAGCCAGTAACCGAAAGGTTGCTAGATTGAATCCCAGAGTTGACAAGGTAAAAGTTTGTCGTTCTGCCCCTGAACGAGGCAGTTAACTCACTGTTCCTAGGCCGTCATTGTAAATAAGAATTTGTTCTTAACTGACTTGCCTAGTTAAAAAAGCTAAATGTAAATAAAATATAAAGCTCTATAATGTAAATTATATAAAGTTTGAGGTGAGGGAGAAAGTGTGGTGGAACAAGTGTTGTTAGCATTGTTAAGTATCTTGCTAGCTGGACCGGATTTTCCATTAGCTAGCCAGAGAAATGCTGAGCAACATTAGCCAACTTAACTGATCAAATAATTGAGTTTATGATGTGAAAATTAGCTGGCTAATAAATTCAGACTGCTTATGTTAACTCCTCTGATGTTGTGATGTTAGCTAGCTAACGTTAGTAACCTAACCAATTCGCTATAGTATTAACTGGTAACGTTATACAACTCCTTGCCATTCCTCAAGATATAACGCGTTACTGTTAGTTGCTTACTGGACTCTGGCAATCTGTGTGAAATGTTAACTAGCTAACCAACTATCTGTGAACTGTTTTCCCTCTATAGTATGTGGTTTATTTTCAGAATGAGAGAATTAGGTGAAAATAAGGCGTTGCTTGTTAAACAAGTGGATTCAGGGATCAAGTGTAGCTGGAGCTGGACCTGGCTTACACTGGATGCCATTATAGAGGTGAAAGGAACACCACGCACTTTCCCTCTAATACAAAGTGGTATGCCAAGTGTACTCTCTGCCTGAAAGAGAGAAATTATGCCAACAAAGGGTATCTTGCTCTGCTGGCACATTGTAGAAGAGATGTCCACAGGCAGAAAGTGTACAATGTAGTAATGTGCAGTGTAGCCCAAATATATTGCTTTTGTTGTGTTGAATTTGACAGTAACACGTGTGTGAGTGAGGGGGAATTATTAAAGTTTTTACTGGGTGAACATTATTTTTGCACACGTAGCCTTGTGCACTTGATCGGTGGCCACTATAATAGAATTCCCCCATGTGCAATATTTAGATGTGTGTGTGTGGTCACAAGTGTTCTATTATAAAGGCTGTCATGGCTAACTGCAATATTAGTGGTGTTTTTCTCAAGATGAGTGTCATTTGCAGTAAAGTCTAGACAACAAATAACATTGTATTGCTTTCTTAATTTTTTTTTAGCTATGAGTTTATCAGGGATTTTTTTGCATGTTTCAGTGTCACCTTTTTGGACCCTTACCAGTTTCCATCCCTGAAACAATCAGATAACGGCACAGTATAACAGTGGTGTGCAGAACGGCATCTCGGAATGCACAGCTCGTCTGTCCTTGTCACGGAAGGGCTATTGAAGCAGACGAGTATATCAGGTTCCACTCTTATCTAAAAAAAGAAGAAGCGGCTCCACTGGGCAAGCAATCACCAACACTGGACAAGTGAGGAGTGGAAAAACATTGCCTGGTCTAACGAATCCCGGTTCCTGTTGCGTCATGCTGATGACAGAGTCAGGGTTTGGTGTAAGCCCCATCCTGCCAGGTGTCAACGGTACAGGCTGGTTGTAATGGTGTGAAGAATGTTTTCCTGGCAAATGCTAGGTCTCCTAACAATTTGAGCAACGTGTCCATGCCCCGAATAATTCAAGGTGTTCTGGAGGCAAAGGTGAGTCTGGTCGAGTACTAGATGGGTGTACCTAATAAACTGGCCACATAGTATATCAATGAATTGCACACACAGATGTAGCCTAAAGACAAGATTCAATTGACAGTAGTCTGATGGGTGACCACATTGTCAATAGTAAATTAAGAAATATGATGAACAGCGCAGCGTGTGTAATAGACATACTTTTTCAAATCATCCTACAGAGGTTCATGCAGGTCATACGTCTAGATTTACAATTAAGAAAAATATCAACTCAACATGTGAAGTGTTGGTCCCATGTTTCATTTGCTAAAATAGAAGATCCCAGAAATGTTCCGGACGCACCAAAAGCTTATTTATCTCAAATTTTGTGCACAAATTTGTTTACATCCCTGCCAAGATAATCCATCCACCTGACAGGTGTGGCATATCAATATGCGGATTAAGCAGCATGAACCATACACAGGTGCACCTTGTGATGGGAACAATAAAAGGCCACTCTAAAATGTGCAGTTTTGTCACACAACACAATGCCATAGATGTCTCAAGTTTTGAGAGTGTGTGCAATTGGCATGCTGACTGCAGGAATGTCTACCATGGCAGCTTAGACTGTTAGAATGTTGAAGTCAAAATGACAAACGGGATGGCGCGAGACCAGGCTTTTCTAGTGGGATAGTCCACCACAATTTAAAAAATGACTGAAATGCTTCCTTACTTTGAGAGTAGTAATCCATAGTTTGTTAATTTAGCTACTGCCACCAATTTATAACATCCTTATTCACTAAAAGGATGGGAGGAAATAGGCATTCGTTGTTACATTGTATGGCCAAGTTCTGTTAAGAATGACCGTAATGTTTGATTTTTACAGCCCGTTGTTTACCAGGTAGTTCCTTAGAAATTACCTATAAATGGCACCATAAAAAGGTAATTACCTAATAACTGCATAGTAGTTACACTTTTCTGAGTATCCATTGAATATAATTTCTTAGTTGTAAATAGCAGCAAAGTAGCTAAAAATGGACTACATAGAAACCATTTTATATGAATGGAGAACCTTGTCTATGTGGACTTTTTCACGTTAATTGACACCGGCACTTGATAGAGGGATCCAATAATAATGCGATAGCCTCAATTCCAGGCTTATACAGCTCTTATGTAGCTCTCAGAGACACATGTTTAGAAAAACTCTCTGTAAGATCATCTGCAGGACATTGTTAGCTCCATTCAGTCTCCTGTATTTAACAAGGAACCGGTCCAGCTCAATTGTTCAGGCGACGCTGACATTACCACTTTTGTTTTGTCTCGTTGGGTGTGTCCCTCATTCTAAAAGGCAGTGATTGTGTCAGAGACCTCATTTCAAGCAAACAGTTACAGCCTAAAGCTAAAAGAGAGAAGAAGAAAGAGAGGTGATTTGGTCTATATATCAAACAACAGACACATAGGTTTTCACATACATTGCCTTCAGAAAGTATACACACCCTCTAACTTTTTCCACATTTTATTGTGTTACAAGGTGGGATGGGATAGGATTAAAAACTTTTTGTTATTTTTATCAACGATCTACACAAAATACATTTGTAAAAAATTACATAATTATTCGACCCCCTGAATTAATACATATTAGAATCACCTTTGGCAGCGATTATATCTTTTGGGGTAAGTCTCTAAGAGCTTTGCACACCTGGAATGTACAATATTTGTACATTCTTCTTTTTAAAATTCTTCACGGTCTGTCAAGGGGATTGTTGATCATTACTAGACAGCTATTTTCATGTCTTGCCATAGATTTTCAAGCCAATTTTAAGTCAAAACTGTAACTAGGCCACTCAGGAACATTCAATGTCGTCTTGGTAAGCAACTCTAGTGTAGATTTGGCCTTGTGTTTTAGGTTATTGTCTGCTGAAAAGTGAATTTGTCTCCCATTGTCTGTTGAAAAGCATACTGAACCAGGTTTTCCTCCTATATTTTGTCTGTGCTTAGCTCTCTTCCGTTTCTTTTTATCAACAAAAGAACCTCCCTAGTTCTTGCCGATGAAAGGCATACCCATAACTTGATGCAGTCACCACCATGCTTGAAAATATGAAGAGTAGTACTCAGGGATGTGTTGGATTTGCCCCAAACATAATGCTTTGTATTCAGGACATAAAGTAAATTTCCAGGAACTCCTTATTGGTTCCAGGTAGAACTATTTTGGAATACATGTAGAACCCTCTGTGGAACCAAAAAAGGTTCTACCTGGAACCAAAAGGAGTTCTTCAAAGGGTTCTCCTATGTGGACAGCCGAAGAACCCTTTTTGGTTCTAGATTGCACATTTAAAAAAAAAAAAGAGTGTACCAATAGGTGCTTTTCTTTGCGAAGCATTTGAAAATCAACCTGGTCTTTGTGGTGGAATCTGTTTGAAATTCACTGCTCAACTGAGGGACCTTAAAGGTAATTGTATGTGTGGGGTACAGAGATGAGGTGGTCATTCTAAAATCATGTCAAACATTATTATTGCACTCAGTGAGTCCATGCAACTTATTATGTCCCTTCTTAAGCGTATTTTTACTCCTGAACTTATTTAGGCTTGTCATAACAAATTTTAATCTCTTTTAAATTCAGACTGTAACACAACAAAACTGAGAAAAAGTCAGTGTGAATAGTTTCTGAAGGCACTGCAGGCTCCCATAAAAAGTGCCATCCATACTGTGAACCAAATCAAATCACATATTTAGCAGATGGTATTGAGTAGTGAAATGCTGGTCTTCCTAGCTCCAACAGTGGAGTAATATTTAACAATACACACATCTAAAAGTAAAAATGTCATTTAGAAATATTAGTATGAGCAATGTTAGAGTCCAGAGCATAAATATATCTATATATGTGATGGGATGCATAGACAGTATGTATATAGAATATATATTCTATCTGAAGAATACATAGGATTCCTTTTTCCACATTTTGTTACATAACAGCCTTATTCTAAAATGGATCAAATTATTTTATTTCCTCATCAATCTACACATACTACCCCATAATGACAAAATGAAAACAGGTTTAGACATTTTTGCAAATGTAAACTCAGCAACAACAAAAAACGTCCCTTTTTCAGCACCCTGTCTTTCAAAGATAATTCGTAAAAATCCAAATAACTTCACAGATCTTCATTGTAAATGGTTTTAACACTGTTTCCCATGCTTGTTCAATGAACCATAAACAATTAATGAACATGCACCTGTGGAACGGTCGTTAAGACACTAACACCTTACAGACTGAAGGCAATTAAGTTCACAGTTATGAAAACTCAGGACACTAAAGAGGCCTTTCTACTGACTCTGAAAAACACCAAAAGAAAGGTGCACAGGGTCCCTGCTCCTCTGCGTGAACATGCCCTAGGGCATGCTGCAAGGAGGTATGAGCACTGCAGATGTGGCCAGGGCAATAAATTGCAATGTCCGTACTGTGGGATGCCTAAGACAGAGCTACAGAGAAACAGATGGACAGCTGATCGTCCTCGCAGTGGCAGACCACGTAACAGCATTTGCACAGGATTGGTACATCCGAATATCACACCTGCTGGACAGGTACAGGATGGCAACAACAACTGCCAGAGTTACAGGAACGCACAATCCCTCCATCAGTGCTCAGATTGTCCGCAATAGGCAGAGAGAGGCTGGACTGAAGGCTTGTAGGCCTGTTGTGAGGCAGGTCCTCACCAGACATCGCCGGCAGCACAAACCCACCGTCGCTGGAACAGACAGGACTGGCAAAAAGTGCTCTTCACCGACGAGTCGCGGTTTTGTCTCACCAGTGCTGATGGTCGGATTCTCTGGTCTGATGAAACCAAAATTGTACTTGTTGGCCTGAATGCCAAGCGTCATGTCTGGAGGAAACCTGGCACCATCCCTAATGTGAAGCATGGTGGTGTCTGCATCATGCTGTGGGGATATTTTTCAGCGACAGGAAGACTAGCCAGGATTGAGGGAAAGATGAACGGATCAAAGTACAGCAAGATCCTTGACGAAAACCTGCTCCAGAGCGCTCAAGACCTCAGACTGGGGTGAAGGTTCACCTTCCAACAGTACTACGACCTTAAGCACACAGTCAAGACAACGCAGGAGTGGCTTCGGGAAAAGTCTCTGAATGTCTTTGAGTGGCTCAGCCAGAGTCCGGACTTACCCGATCTAACATCTCTAGAGAGACCTGAAAATGGCTGTGTAGCCACGCTCCCCATCCAATCTGACAGAGCTTGAGAGGATCTGCAGAGAATAATGGGAGAAACTTCCCAAATACGTGTGTGCCAAGCTTGTTGCTGTAATCGCTGCCAAAGGTGCTTCAACAAAGTACTAAGTAAAGGATCTGAATAGTTATGTAAATGTGATATTTCATTTAAAAAAAAACATTTTTTGATACATTTGCAATAATTTCTTTAAACTTGTTTATGCTTTGTCATTATGGGGTATTATTTAATCAATTTTAGAATAAGGCTGTAAAGTAACAATGTGGGAAAATTAAGGGGTCTGAATACTTTCCGAAGACACTATATATGTACAGCATAGGATGAGCCTAGACTAGAATACAGTATATACATATAAAATGGGTAAAACAGCATGTAAACATTATTAAAGTGACCAGAATTTTTTTTTTTAGTGACGAGTGTTCCATGTCTGTGTACATAGGGCAGCAGCCTCTAAGGTGCAAGGTTGAGTAACCGGGTGGTAGCCGGCTAGTGACTGACTAAGTTCAGAGCAGGGTGCTGGGTCGAGGCTGGCTGGTGATGGCCATTTTAATAGTCTCGGTCCCAGCTTTGATGCACCTGTACTGAACTCGCCTTCTGGATGATAGCGGTGTGAACAACTAGAGGTCGGGTGGCTGAGGTCCTTGATGATCTTCTTGGCCTTCCTGTGACATCGGATGCTGTAGATGTCCTGGAGGGCAGGCAGTTGGTCCCTGGTGATGCATTGGGCAGACCGCACCACCCTCTGGAGAGCCCTGCGGTTGCGGGCGATGCAGTTGCTGTACAAGGCAGTGATACAGCCCGACCAGATGCTCTCAATGGTGCACCTGTAAAAGTTTGTGAGGGTCTTAAAGGTCAAGCAGAATGTCTTCAGCCTTCTGAGGTTGAACCATTTCAGATTGTCAGTGATGTGTATACCAAGGAACTTTAAGCTTTTCAAATTCTCCACTGCGGCCCTGTCGATGTGGATGGGGGTGTGTTCCCTCTGTCGCCTGAAGTACATGATCAGGTCCATCGTTTTGTTGACGTTAAGGAAGAGGTTATTTTCCTGGCACCACTCCACCCCCATTCACCGCCTCCAACCAGGTGGCAGGTTTTCATCAACATATAGTGGAACTGTCAATAAGGTTAGGCAACTCATGTAGAGTAGGACTCCTGGACATTTCTACCACTGTGGATCTCCAGAGGGAGGAATTTGTTGTCTTATGGCCGCTGTCTTAATGATTTCATCACAAGTTGGCTCACAATAGGGACATTTAGCAAAACACAGGCCTCTTTAGATGAAGTGTTGCCACTTTCACTGCAGAATTGTTAACTTTTCTGTGGCGCTGGTCATATGCTTCGGGAGGGTGGTCACGTGTGCTAGCAGAGCAGAAGTGCTGGGTCCGAGCCTTGGACAAATCAGTAACAAGCAGCCGTCCGTTACACACAGACCAGAAGCATGCAACTCAAAGACTGAACAACTTGTGAATTCATGACAATTTTCACAAGGCAAAGATGATACTATGAATTCTTTATCAAATCAAATCAAATCAAATTTATTTATATAGCCCTTTGTACATCAGCTGATATCTCAAAGTGCTGTACAGAAACCCAGCCTAAAACCCCAAACAGCAAACAATGCAGGTGTAAAAGCACGGTGGCTAGGAAAAACTCCCTAGAAAGGCCAAAACCTAGGAAGAAACCTAGAGAGGAACCGGGCTATGTGGGGTGGCCAGTCCTCTTCTGGCTGTGCCGGGTAGAGATTATAACAGAACATGACCAAGATGTTCAAATGTTCATAAATGACCAGCATGGTCAAATAATAATAAGGCAGAACAGTTGAAACTGGAGCAGCAGCACAGTCAGGTGGACTGGGGACAGCAAGGAGCCATCATGTCAGGTAGTCCTGGGGCACGGTCCTAGGGCTCAGGTCAGTTGAAACTTTATGATGCATTTTTATTTTTTATTTTACCAGGCAAGTCAGTTAAGAACAAATTCTTATTTTCAATGACGGCCTAGGAACAGTGGGTTAACTGCCTGTCCAGGGGCAGAACGACATATTTGTACCTTGTCAGCTCGGGGGTTTGAACTTGCAACCTTCCGGTTACTAGTCCAACGCTCTAACCACTACCCTGCCGCCCCAATAATGCCTTATGGGCTTTACATAATCTACTATAATGCATTACATAGGTGTAACTATATTCATAAAACAAGCCACAGCCTTGTGTCATGCAGGTGAAAGAGGACCCAAAAGCGACTTGGCGAAAACAGAGTCTTTAATCCAGTAAAGTAAATACAATCAAAAAAAACACAACTTTCACTCGAAATGACGAGGACAAACTGGAGACTCGATCTTGAACAGCAGGTGAACAGCAGGTTGCCTCGGGAAGGCACTTGAACCAGACAGACTCAGACACCTGCTCACCACGCAGCATCTGAGGAAAACACGACACGACAGGGCGATACACAAACACAGCACGGTGAATACTAAACAAGGAACCGACAGGACAGGAACGGAACACAAAGGAAGAAATAGGGACTCTAATCAGGGAAAAGGATCGGGAACAGGTGTGGGAAGGCTAAATGATGATTAGGGGAATAGGAACAGCTGGGAGCAGGAACGGAACGATAGAGAGAAGAGAGAGCGAGAGAGTGAGAGAGGGAGGGGAGAGAGAGGGATAGAAAGAGGGAAAGAACCTAATAAGACCAGCAGAGGGAAACGAATAGAATGGGGAGCACAGGGACAAGACATGATAATAAATGACAAAACATGACAGTACCCCCCCACTCACCGAGCGCCTCCTGGCGCACTCGAGGAGGAATCCTGGCGGCAACGGAGGAAATCATCAATGAGTGAACGGTCCAGCACGTCCCGAGACGGAACCCAACTCCTCTCCTCAGGACCGTAACCCTCCCAATCCACTAAGTATTGGTGACCCCGTCCCCGAGAACGCATGTCCATGATCTTATGTACCTTGTAAATAGGTGCGCTCTCGACAAGGACGGGAGGGGGAGGGAAGACGAACGGGGTGCGAAGAAAGGGCTTAACACAGGAGACATGGAAGACAGGATGGACGCGACGAAGATGTCGCGGAAGAAGCAGTCGCACAGCGACAGGATTGACGACCTGGGAGACACGGAACGGACCAATGAACCGCGGAGTCAACTTACGAGAAGCTGTCGTAAGAGGAAGGTTGCGAGTGGAAAGCCACACTCTCTGGCCGCAACAATACCTTGGACTCTTAATCCTGCGTTTATTGGCGGCTCTCACAGTCTGTGCCCTGTAACGGCAAAGTGCAGACCTCACCCTCCTCCAGGTGCGCTCACAACGTTGGACAAACGCTTGAGCGGAGGGAACGCTGGACTCGGCAAGCTGGGATGAGAACAGAGGAGGCTGGTAACCCAGACTACTCTGAAACGGAGATAACCCGGTAGCAGACGAAGGAAGCGAATTGTGAGCGTATTCTGCCCAGGGGAGCTGTTCTGCCCAAGACGCAGGGTTTCTGAAAGAAAGGCTGCGTAGTATGCGACCAATCGTCTGATTGGCCCTCTCTGCTTGACCGTTAGACTGGGGATGAAACCCGGAAGAGAGACTGACGGACGCACCAATCAAACGACAGAACTCCCTCCAAAACTGTGACGTGAATTGCGGGCCTCTGTCTGAAACGGCATCTAACGGGAGGCCATGAATTCTGAATACATTCTCGATAATGATTTGTGCCGTCTCCTTAGCGGAAGGAAGTTTAGCGAGGGGAATGAAATGTGCCGCCTTAGAGAACCTATCGACAACCGTAAGAATCACAGTCTTCCCCGCAGACAAAGGCAGACCGGTAATGAAGTCTAAGGCGATGTGAGACCATGGTCGAGAAGGAATGGGGAGCGGTCTGAGACGACCGGCAGGAGGAGAGTTACCCGACTTAGTCTGCGCGCAGTCCGAACAAGCAGCCACGAAACGGCGCGTGTCACGCTCCTGAGTCGGCCACCAAAAGCGCTGGCGAATAGACGCAAGAGTGCCTCGAACACCGGGATGACCAGCTAACTTGGCAGAGTGAGCCCACTGAAGAACAGCCAGACGAGTGGAAACAGGAACGAAAAGGAGGTTACTAGGACAAGCGCGGCGACGCAGTGTGCGTGAGTGCTTGCTTAACCTGTCTTTCAATTCCCCAGACTGTTAACCCGACAACACGCCCATAAGGAAGAATCCCTCGGGATCAGTAGAAGCCACAGAAGAACTAAACAGACGGGATAAGGCATCAGGCTTGGTGTTCTTGCTACCCGGACGGTAAGAAATCACAAACTCGAAACGAGCGAAAAACAACGCCCAACGAGCTTGACGGGCATTAAGTCGTTTGGCAGAACGGATGTACTCAAGGTTCTTATGGTCTGTCCAAACGACAAAAGGAACGGTCGCCCCCTCCAACCACTGTCGCCATTCGCCTAGGGCTAAGCGGATGGCGAGCAGTTCACGGTTACCCACATCATAGTTGCGCTCAGATGGCGACAGGCGATGAGAAAAATAAGCGCAAGGATGAACCTTATCGTCAGACTGGAAGCGCTGGGATAGAATGGCTCCCACGCCTACCTCTGAAGCGTCAACCTCGACAATGAATTGTCTAGTGACGTCAGGAGTAACGAGGATAGGAGCGGACGTAAAACGTTCTTTTAGAAGATCAAAAGCTCCCTGGGCGGAACCGGACCACTTAAAACACGTCTTGACAGAAGTAAGAGCTGTGAGAGGGGCAGCAACTTGACCGAAATTACGAATGAAACGCCGATAGAAATTAGCGAAACCTAAAAAGCGCTGCAACTCGACACGTGACCTTGGAACGGGCCAATCACTGACAGCTTGGACCTTAGCGG
This sequence comes from Oncorhynchus gorbuscha, assembly GCF_021184085.1. Taxonomy (NCBI): domain Eukaryota; kingdom Metazoa; phylum Chordata; class Actinopteri; order Salmoniformes; family Salmonidae; genus Oncorhynchus; species Oncorhynchus gorbuscha. The sequence continues at coordinate 89,013,879 of NC_060174.1, forward strand.
AATCCATCTGAATGCCTTCAGCGGAAATAACGGAACCGAGAAAAGTAACGGAGGAGACATGAAAAGAGCACTTCTCAGACTTTACGTAGAGACAATTCTCTAAAAGGCGCTGTAGAACACGTCGAACGTGCTGAACATGAATCTCGAGTGACGGAGAAAAAATCAGGATATCGTCAAGATAGACAAAAACAAAGATGTTCAGCATGTCTCTCAGAACATCATTAACTAATGCCTGAAAAACAGCTGGCGCATTGGCGAGACCGAACGGCAGAACCCGGTACTCAAAATGCCCTAACGGAGTGTTAAACGCCGTTTTCCACTCGTCCCCCTCTCTGATGCGCACGAGATGGTAAGCGTTACGAAGGTCCAACTTAGTAAAGCACCTGGCTCCCTGCAGAATCTCGAAGGCTGATGACATAAGGGGAAGCGGATAACGATTCTTAACCGTTATGTCATTCAGCCCTCGATAATCCACGCAGGGCGCAGAGTACCGTCCTTCTTCTTAACAAAAAAGAACCCCGCCCCGGCCGGAGAGGAAGAAGGCACTATGGTACCGGCGTCAAGAGACACAGACAAATAATCCTCGAGAGCCTTACGTTCGGGAGCCGACAGAGAGTATAGTCTACCCCGAGGAGGAGTGGTCCCCGGAAGGAGATCAATACTACAATCATACGACCGGTGAGGAGGAAGGGAGTTGGCTCGGGACCGACTGAAGACCGTGCGCAGATCATGATATTCCTCCGGCACTCCTGTCAAATCGCCAGGTTCCTCCTGAGAAGTAGGGACAGAAGAAACGGGAGGGATGGCAGACATTAAACACTTCACATGACAAGAAACGTTCCAGGATAGGATAGAATTACTAGACCAATTAATAGAAGGATTATGACATACTAGCCAGGGATGACCCAAAACAACAGGTGTAAACGGTGAACGAAAAATCAAAAAAGAAATAGTCTCACTGTGGTTACCAGATACTGTGAGGGTTAAAGGTAGTGTCTCAAATCTGATACTGGGAAGATGACTACCATCTAAGGCGAACATGGGCGTAGGCTTCTCTAACTCTCTGAAAGGAATGTCATGTTTCCGAACCCATGCTTCGTCCATGAAACAACCCTCAGCCCCAGAGTCTATCAAGGCACTACATGTAGCACCCGAACCGGTCCAGCGTAGATGGACCGACAAAGTAGTACAGGACTTTGATGGAGAGACTTGAGTAGTTGCGCTCACCTGTAGCCCTCCGCTTACAGATGAGCTCTGGCTTTACTGGACATGAATTAACAAAATGTCCAGCAACTCCGCAATAGAGGCACAGGCGGTTGGTGATCCTCCGTTCCCTCTCCTTAGTCGAGATGCGAATCCCTCCCAGCTGCATGGGCTCAGTCTCTGAGCCAGAGGAGGGAGATGGTTGCGATGCGGAGCAGGGAAACACCGTTGATGCGAGCTCTCTTCCACGAGCCCGGTGACGAAGATCTACCCGTCGTTCTATGCGGATGGCGAGAGCAATCAAAGAGTCCACATCTGAAGGAACCTCCCGGGAGAGAATCTCATCCTTAACCACTGCGTGGAGTCCCTCCAGAAAACGAGCGAGCAGCGCCGGCTCGTTCCACTCACTAGAGGCAGCAAGAGTGCGAAACTCAATAGAATAATCCGTTATGGACCGTTCAGCTTGGCATAAGGAAGCCAGGGCCCTAGAAGCCTCCCTACCAAAAACTGAACGGTCAAAAACCCGAATCATCTCCTCTTTAAAGTTCTGGAACTTGTTAGAGCAATCAGCCCTTGCCTCCCAGATAGCTGTGCCCCATTCTCGAGCCCGGCCAGTAAGGAGTGAAATGACGTAAGCAACCCGAGCTCTCTCTCTAGAGTATGTGTTGGGTTGGAGAGAGAACACAATCTCACACTGCGTGAGAAAGGAGCGGCACTCAGTGGGCTGCCCGGAGTAGCAAGGTGGGTTATTAACCCTAGGTTCTGGAGGCTCGGCAGGCCAGGAAGTAACAGGTGGCACGAGACGTAGACTCTGGAACTGTCCAGAGAGATCGGAAACCTGAGCGGCCAGGTTCTCCACGGCATGGCGAGCAGCAGACAATTCCTGCTCGTGTCTGCCGAGCATGGCTCCTTGGATCTCGACGGCAGTGTAACGAGCGTCTGAAGTCGCTGGGTCCATTCCTTGGTCGGTTCCTTCTGTCATGCAGGTGAAAGAGGACCCAAAAGCGACTTGGCGAAAACAGAGTCTTTAATCCAGTAAAGTAAATACAATCAAAAAAAACACAACTTTCACTCGAAATGACGAGGACAAACTGGAGACTCGATCTTGAACAGCAGGTGAACAGCAGGTTGCCTCGGGAAGGCACTTGAACCAGACAGACTCAGACACCTGCTCACCACGCAGCATCTGAGGAAAACACGACACGACAGGGCGATACACAAACACAGCACGGTGAATACTAAACAAGGAACCGACAGGACAGGAACGGAACACAAAGGAAGAAATAGGGACTCTAATCAGGGAAAAGGATCGGGAACAGGTGTGGGAAGGCTAAATGATGATTAGGGGAATAGGAACAGCTGGGAGCAGGAACGGAACGATAGAGAGAAGAGAGAGCGAGAGAGTGAGAGAGGGAGGGGGAGAGAGAGGGATAGAAAGAGGGAAAGAACCTAATAAGACCAGCAGAGGGAAACGAATAGAATGGGGAGCACAGGGACAAGACATGATAATAAATGACAAAACATGACACCTTGTTCATAATGCACTATAAATGTTTAGATGTTTATTTTTTATTTCACCTTTATTTTTATTATTATTATTCTTTTTTAATTTCACCTTTATTTAACCAGGTAAGCTAGTTTTTTTTTTGTGTGTGTGAATTTTTACCCCTTTTTCTCCCCAATTTCTTGGTATCCAATTGCTGTAGTAGCTACTATCTTGTCTCATCGCTACAACTCCCGTACGGGCTCGGGAGAGACGAAGGTTGAAAGTCATGCGTCCTCCGATACACAACCCAACCAGCCGCACTGCTTTTTAACACAGCGCACATCCAACCCGGAAGCCAGCCGCACCAATGTGCCGGAGGAAACACCGTGTACCTGGCAACCTTGGTTAGCGTGCACTGCGCCCGTCCCGCCACAGGAGTCGCTGGTGTGCGATGAGACAAGGACATCCCTACTGACCAAGCCCTCCCTAACCCGGACGACGCTAGGCCAATTGTGCGTCGCCCCACGGACCTCCCGGTCGCGGCCGGTTACGACAGAGCCTGGGCGCAAACCCAGAGTCGCTGATGGCACAGCTGGCCAGGTAAGCTAGTTGAAAACAACTTCTCATTTACAACTGCGACTTGGCCAAGATAAAGCAAAGCAGTGCGACACAAACAACAGCACAGAGTTACACATAAACAAGCGTACAGTCAATAACACAATAAAAAAAAGAAAGTCTATATACAGTGTGTGCAAATGGCGTGAAGAGGTAAGGTAATAAATAGGCCATAGTAGCAAAGTAATTACAATTTAGCAGATTACCATTGGAGTGATGGATGAGCAGATGATGATGTGCAAGTAGTGAAACTGGTATGCAAAAGAGCAGAAAAGTAAATAAAAACAATATGGGGATGAGGTAGGTAGATTGGATGGGCTATTTACAGTTGGACTATGTACAGCTGCAGCGATTGGTTAGCTGCTCAGATAGGGGAAATGTAATGTGAGGGAAATGTAAGTCTTGAGTTTCAGTGATTTTTGCAATTCGTTCCAGTCACTGGCAGCAGAGAACTGGAAGGAAAGGCGGCCAAATGAGGTGTTGGCTTTGGAGATGACCTGTGAGATATACCTGCTGGAGAGTGTGCTACGGGTGGGTGTTGTTATTGTGACCAGTGAGCTGAGATAAGGCGGAGCTTTACCTAGCATACACTTATAGATGACCTGGAGCCAGTGGGTCTGGCGACGAATATGTAGCGAGGACCAGCCGACTAGAGCATACAGGTCACAGTGGTGGGTGGTATAAGGGGCTTTGGTGACAAAACGGATGGCACTGTGATAGACTGCATCCAGTTTGCTGAGTAGAGTAGTGGAAGCTATATTGTAGATGACATTGACGAAGTCGAGAATCGGTAGGATACTCAGTTTTACTAGGGTACGTGTGGCGGCGTGAGTGAACGAGGCTTTGTTGCGAAATAGTAAGTCGATTCTAGATTTGATTTTAGATTGGAGATGTTTGATATGAGTCTGCAAGGAGAGTTTAGTCTAGCCAGACACCTAGGTATTTGTAGTTGTCCTCGTATTCTAGGTCAGAACCGTCCAGAGTAGTGATGTTAGTCAGGCGGGCGGGTGCGGACAGCGAACGGTTGAAAAGCATGCATTTGGTTATACTAGCGTTTAAGAGCAGTTGGAGGCCACGGAAGGAGTGTTGTATGGTGTTGAAGCTCATTTGGAGGTTAGTTAACAGTGTCCAAAGAAGGGCCAGATGTATACAGAATAGTGTCGTCTGCGTAGAGGTGGATGAGGGAATCACCCGCAGCAAGAGCAACATTGTTGATATATACAGAGAAAAGAGTCAGCCCGAGAATTGAACCCTGTGGTACCCCCATAGAGACTGCCAGAGGACCGGACAACAGGCCCTCCGATTTGACACACTGAACTCTGTCAGCGAAGTAGTTGGTGAACCAGGCGAGGCAGTCATTTGAGAAACCAAGGCTGTTGAGTCTGCCGATAAGAATGTGGTGATTGACAGAGTCGAAAGCCTTGGCCAGGTCAATGAATACGGCTGCACAGTATTGTCTCTTATCGATGGCGGTTATGATATTGTTTAGGACCTTGAGCGTGGCTGAGGTGGACCCATGACCAGCTCAGAAACCAGATTGAATAGTGGAGAAGGTACGGTTGGATTCGAAATTGTCAGTGATCTGTTTGTTAACTTGGCTTTCAAAGATCTTAGAAAGGCTTGGCATATTGCGTTATAGCGCTGATGTTGTGAATAATGCATTATGCATAGCTCATATTGCGTTATAAATTCTTCTATAGGCTAAGTGTTTAGACTCATGCATAATACTGTACAGTATTTCACATTTGAATTTGGGGGATGACAAACCTTTTTAACCAGCCCATTTTTTCATCATCACAATAAATCACATCTCAATGTACACTACCGGTCAAAAGTTTAAGAACACCTACTTATTCAATGGGTTTTCTTTATTTTTTACTATTTTCTACATTGTAGAATAAAAGTAAAGACATCAAAACTATGAAATAACACATATGGAATCATGTAGTAATCAAAGAAAGTGTTAAACAAATCAAAATATATGTTATATTTGAGATTCTTCAAGTAGCAACCCTTTTGCCTTGATGACAGCTATGCACCCTCTTGGCATTCTCTCAACCAGCTTCACATGGAATGCTTTTCCAACAGTCTTGAAGGAGTTCCCACATATCCTGAGCACTTGTCAGCTGCTTTTTCTTCACCCTGTGGTCCAACTAATCCCAAACCATCTCAATTTGGTTGAGGTTGGGGGAATGTGAAGGCCAGGTCATCTGATGCAGCACTCCAACACTATCCTTGGTAAAAATATCCCTTACACAGCCTGGAGGTGTATTGGGTCATTGTCCTGTTAAAAAACAAATGATAGTCCCACTAATCCCAAACCATATGCGATGGCATATCACTGCAGAATGCTGTGGTAGCCATGCTGGTTAAGTGTGCCTTGATTTCTAAATAAATCACAGACAGTGTCACCAGCAAAGCCCCCCCCCCACACCATCACACTTCCTCCTCCATGCTTTACGGTGGGAAATACATATGCAGAGATCATCCGTTCACCCACACAGTGTCTCACAAAGACATGGCAGTTGGAACCAAAAATCTCCAACTTGGACTCCAGACCAAAGGACAGATTTCCACCGGTCCTTTGCTCATGTTTCTTAGCCCAAGCAAGTCTCTTCTTCTTATTGGTGTCCTTTAGTAGTGGTTTGTTTGCAGTAATTCAACCATGAATGCCCGATTCACACAGTCTTCACTGAACACTTGTGTCACGATCATCGTAGTGAGAAGACCAAAGCGCAGCGTGATCAGAATACATACTTTTTAATAAATGATGAAGAACACTTAACAAACTATATAAAACAACAAACCGACGTGAAGCTATATAATACTAGTGCAGACACATGCAACAAGACATAGGCAATAACCCACGAAATACCCAAAGATGCCTGCCTAAATATGGTTCCCAATCAGAGACAACGATATACACCTGCCTCTAATTGAGAACCAATCTAGGCAACCATAGACATATATAAACACCTAGATGATAAACAACCCCATAAACCTACAAAACCCATAAACAGTACAAAAACACATACATCACCCATGTCACACCCTGACCTAACCAAAACAATAAAGAAAACAAAGAATACTCAGGTCAGGGCATGACAAGTTGATGTTGAGATGTGTCTGTTACTTGAACTCTGTGATGTATTTATTTGGGCTGCAATTTTTGAGGCTGGTAACTCTAATGAACTTATTCTCTCCAGCAAAGGTAACTCTGGGTCTTCCATTCCTGTGGCGGTCCTCAGGAGAGCCAGTTTCATCATAGCGCTTGATGGTTTTTGCGACTGCACTTGAAGAAACTTTAAAAGTTCTTGAAATTTTCCATATTAACTGACCATGTCTTCAAATCAAATCAAACCAAATCAAATGTATTTATATAGCCCTTCGTACATCAGCTGATATCTCAAAGTGCTGTACAGAAACCCAGCCTAAAACCCTAAACAGCAAGCAATGCAGGTGTAGAAGCACGGTGGCTAGGAAAAACTCCCTAGAAAGGCCAAAACCTAGGAAGAAACCTAGAGAGGAACCAGGCTATGTGGGGTGGCCAGTCCTCTTCTGGCTGTGCCGGGTGGAGATTATAACAGAACATGGCCAAGATGTTCAAATGTTCATAAATGACCAGCATGGTCGAATAATAGTAAGGCAGAACAGTTGAAACTGGAGCAGCAGCATGGCCAGGTGGACTGGGGACAGAAAGGAGTCATCATGTCAGGTAGTCCTGGGGCATGGTCCTAGGGCTCAGGTCCTCCGAGAGAGAGAAAGAAAGAAGGAGAGAATTAGAGAATGCACACTTAGATTCACACAGGACACCGAATAGGACAGGAGAAGTACTCCAGATATAACAAACTGACCCTAGCCCCCCGACACAAACTACTGCAGCATAAATACTGGAGGCTGAGACAGGAGGGGACAGGAGACACTGTGGCCCCATCCGAGGACACCCCAGGACAGGGCCAAACAGGAAGGATATAACCCCACCCACTTTGCCAAAGCACAGCCCCCACACCACTAGAGGGATATCTTCAACCACCAACTTACCATCCTGAGACAAGGCTGAGTATAGCCCACAAAGATCTCCGCCACGGCACAGCCCACGGCACAGTCTTAACTTCTTAATGATGGACTGTTGGTTCTCATTGCTAATTTGAGCTGTTTTTGCCATAATATGGACTTGGTCTTTTACCAAATAGGGGTATCTTCTGTATACCACCCCTACCTTGTCACAACACAACTGATTGGCTCAAATGCATTAAGAAGGAAATAAATTCTTCAAATTAAGTTTTAAGAAGGCACACCTATTAATTGAAATGCATTCCAGGTGACTACCTCATGAAGCTGGTTGAGAGAATGCCATGTGTGTGCAAAGCTGTCATCAAGACAAAGGGTGGCTATTTGAAGAATCTCAATGTAGAAAATAATACAAATAAAGAAAAACCCTTAGACCGGTGGTGTAGAGCTGGAGAACATAGAGACTTCCACTAAATATAAAAGGTTATTGTGTTCCAGAGATGTGTCAGATGATCCTGAAGACAAAGCAGTCACCAGTGGTGTTTAAGCTTCTCGCATTGCTCTCTTGGCATTCCCTTTTCTTCCCCCAGCCACCTGTTTTTTGTCGGTTGCCCTCTTTCACACCCATTCACTGCAAAGGAGGCCAGTATAAATAGCTGTGATTCATGAAGGGAGAAAGAGAATAAGAAAGAGAGACTGAAAGAGAGGAGAAGGAAGATATATCACACAAGGTAATTTCACATCTTCTCAATTATGATTGTTAACAATGCAACAGGGAGGAATGGGAAGGAAAATTAGGACACCATTGAAAAATACATTAATAGATTAATTGGACTCACCTGGTTAATTTAAGGATGAATAATAACAGAAAACAGGGTGCTTACATGTACGTAGTTATCACATGACTCCATTCACTATAAATGTACCTTTGCTCTTCTTCATTTTGTGAAGAAATCTTTTACATTTATATTTCCCACCGGGATTAATTACATTTGTCAAATTATTTTCACAATGAGAAAAACATGTACAATTTGAATGCAAAACTATATATATGAACATTAAAGTATTTTGCATTTCACCTGTCAGATTGGCCTTGCAAAAGCAGTTCTGAGAGAGATCCTGATATCTGGGTTTCCCCCTCTTTTGGTTTGAAGACAATGTGGCGGGCCCTCATGTATCAGCTTGCTCTGATTCCTCTCGTCCAGGCTCAAAATGACTACTGCAGAACACACCGTACCTTCAGGGAGCCAGGTCAGTGGAGCTGCAGCCCAAATTCCACTTCCTCCCTACCTGTCTCACACCTTTCCTTTCCTGTCCCCCTTCCACATTCTCACCTTACCTTCTTTACCATGTTTGTCATTTGGGGCCACCCAACAGTTTGTGGAGTCTTTGTTTTTTTGAGTGAGGTCCATATGTGGGCAATGGGAAATAGATAAAGGCCAGATGTGATGTCATGCATCTTTGCAGTGTATGAACGGGTTAGATGTGTGTCATGGTCGCAGGTGTCAGGTAAACATGTTTGCGTGGTTTAAAGGCAATAAAAATGTGGTCATGCACACTCATGAGGTACTGGGCAGACAAATGTACTGTATAAATGTTAAATATTGCACTCAAATGCCCCTTTGGAAATGCTTGCCTTTCTTGTAGTAAACAGAGTGCCTATAGCTACTGTAGGAGTTAAGTGGACAGAACAGTAGTGGACAGTCTACTGTGGTAATGTGTGACCTGGTGTCCCCTCAGTCAACACTGACATTAATGTCTGCTGTGGTAATATGTGGCCTGGTGTCCCCACAGCCAACACTGAGATTAACGTCTACTGTGGTAATGTGTGATCTGTTGTCCCCACAGCCAACACTGAGATTAACGTCTACTGTGGTAATGTGTGATCTGTTGTCCCCACAGCCAACACTGACATTAACGTCTACTGTGGTAATGTGTGATCTGTTGTCCCCACAGCCAACACTGACATTAACGTCTACTGTGGTAATGTGTGATCTGTTGTCCCCACAGCCAACACTGACATTAACGTCTACTGTGGTAATGTGTGATCTGTTGTCCCCACAGCCAACACTGACATTAACGTCTACTGTGGCACAAATCGCATGGAGCTCCATATCTTGCTATGTCCCGTTTACTTTGGTGGATACAATGAAACACTGATGTCCCTCAACGCTCAGTACTTCAAGGGAGAGTGCCGGGGGACACCCGATTGGACGGTCGACCCGCCTATTCTGAAATACAACTTCTCCATCACAGAGGAGGCGGTGTCCGCCTGCAACAACAAAATAAAGGTAATTCTAGTTTGTTTGAGTAGTTATATTTCTATGGTATCACACTGACCGTGGAGGAGACATTTGGTGGTTGACACTAGAAGATGTTGCTTCAACTCTGGGTAGATGGATTTGACCCTGAACCTAGTAACATGTGACTCTCTCTCTTACACAGATCACTCAGGAGGTGGGTTCTGGGCTCTTTGCAGATTTCTCCAGCGTTCAGTTTGTCAACATCTCGGGCATGATCAACTCTCTGGACCCCAGTGCGGGAACGATCACCTACCGCCAGGAAATGATTTACAAATTCTCCTGCCGCTATCCACTCCAGTACTTGGTCAACAACACTGAGATGACCGTGTGAGTAACCCAGGCCACCTTTTCTCTTAGGTTCACTTCATCTGAAGTCAATTCAGGGAAGGACTTCCTCAATAGTAAAACCCTCACTGGGAAGTTATCAAATGGAGGCAGATTCATGCCAAAACAAATAAAAATAACAAGATTGCAATAACATTGATATTGGAGTATTGTTTTATGTGAACTGGGACTGAACCGAGTTTAAGTAAAAACAACCTCAAACCTGACCATACCAGTGACGTGGTGTTTGCAAGTAGCTGGTTATGGCGGGTGGACGAATGGTTTTGAGTTTTGTATTATAGGTTAAATCATACGGTGTATGATATGGTGACCTGGATGTTGATACGCTGCAGTTTTTCTCACAGCAATTGATAGTAGCTAACAGGCTACTTTTTTACAAACAGGTCTGGGGTGAGCCTAGCAGTCAAAGACAGCAATGGGAGTTTCATCAGTACCCTGAGTATGATGCTCTACTCGGTAAGAATGTGTTTCTATGATCCATTTTCCATGACAGAGGAGAAGAATGTGAGGTGTAATCACTAATTGTAGATAATATTTCGTGTACACATGGAAAAAACTGTGCTAGCAGTTTCCAAATTGATCTGGGTGCAATAACACACAAAATGTTTGTATTATTTTTTACATTCTGATTTCCTCCAGTATTTCTGGTATGAATGTTCATAATTTAATTAAACTATATTGAGAGGACCAATGTACTTGTGAATGCTTGAATGATCCCAAATGACAGTCTTCACCGACTTGTTCCGATTGGCTCCAAGGACAGGTTCTACACAACCCAGCTCAAGGTCCCTGAGGTAGGCTTGACGTTGAAGACACGCATCTTTGTGGAGGTCAAGGCCACCAATCTCACTGGAAGGTACGGGTATAGTAAATCTGGATTGAAGAAAACATGGAGTTTTAAGCAATAAGGCACAAGAGGCCATGCTATGTGGTGAATACAGTTAAAGGGTGTTGTTCGGGCCAATGCGGAGCGGCTAAGGCATCTCGTTCAATCAGTGGCCGGAACTATCTGTTTCATGAAAGTGAGAAAAAAAATACTGGTAGGTATTTACTGACCGTAGTAGACTATATTGTGATGGAGTATGTCATTTCCCATCAAACCTCATTATCAACATTTTAAAGAAACAACAAATGTCAATGGTCCCATTTAGAATATTGCCAAATATTTCACATGAAAGAAAATACATTTTCGCCAACAATTATTTTCTTCTCCATAATTTCTAGGTTCAACGTGTTGTTGGACCGATGCTATGCCACAACCAGTCCTTACCCCGTCAACAGCACTTATTATGACCTCTTTGTTGGGTAAGTGATACAACCCAGACGAAACTGTGCGAGCTTACTCCTTTGGGACACGTTGTCAGTCACACAAAGCTTTACTTTTAGGGAATAATTAGATAATTAGATATTCAGACATCCTATAGGACAAAACATGTGCATACAGTAGATGGGGAAAAGACTAGAAACTCAGTTGCAGCTACATTCTAGCTATTGATTAATTATCATGTTATCAAGATCACCTAGTTTTTTCCTTGACATAACTTATTGCCTTGCCTCGCTCAGCTGTAACCGGGATGGCCAGACGGTGATGGGGGTGAATGGGCAACAGCAGGAAGCTCGTTTCTCGTTTGAGGCCTTCCGCTTTGTCCAGCACAAGAACAGGACGTTGTCCACTTTCTACCTGCACTGCTCTACCAGACTCTGTGAGAGGTCCGTCTGCACCTCCCTGCAACAGGTCAGTCACTTCTCCTGTGCGGATGTTGTAGCCACATTCCAGCCTATCTGCAAAAGTAGTTGTGATGCACCAATTAACCAACAATTGAATGCCACGTCATTGCAGTCGGGCATTAGATTGCATGATCAAATGTGGTTACTGCCACTTTAAACACCTATCCTGGCATTGTGAGATTTGTGGCACTATGTTCAGGGCCGTGCACAGACCTTTTGGGGGGCAGGTGCTTAAACAAACAAGAGCACACCAAACATTACATTTTTTTCGCAACCACGGTCAGACTCATTGAGCAATTATGACTTTGATTATTTAGTTACATAAAAATCAATGGCCACATCTTCATGGCTAATTAAATGACATATACAGTGGGATAAAAAAGTAAACATAAAGTAAATGATGCTAGCAATGACCTATGACCTTGTGTAAGAAAGCTATTCCAACCACCCCTTTTCTCCTCAGAACTGCACGGACATCAGCTCAAGGAGGAAGCGGGAGGTCCAGGACACGTCTGTGACCGACGCAGCCACAGTCAGCTCCGGCCCCATCCGCACCCAAGTGGACAACGGTGAGCAACAACCACAGACCGTTCATGACCATCATTCACATCAGCATTCATCTGTGCTTCAGCATTCAATGATCCATCAGCAAGAATGACTCAAATATATTGAAGGCACAGTAACACTTTACTGATCACATGTACTTACTGCACGTTCATATACCAGTACTGCCATTTTGGTTGAGGGGGTTTTCATGTTATGAACGCATAATTTCCTTTTATTTCTTATGCAGGTGATACTGTCGGAATTGTATCTGAAGGTATGCATCTACTTTTCATCACAACTATTGATATAGCTACAGTACCAGTCAAAAGTTTGGACGCACCTACCTATTCCAGGGTTTTTCTTTATTTTGACTATTTCCTACATTTTAGAATAATCGTGAAGACATCAAAATTATGCAATAACACATATGGAATCATGTAGCAACCAAAAAACACCCACTCTTTCAAGGGTTTTTCTTTATTTGTACTATTTTCTACATTGAGATTCTTCAAAGTAGCCACCCTTTGCCTTGATGACAACTTTGCACTCTTGACATTCTCTCAAACAGCTTCATGAAATAGTCACCTGGAATGCATTTCAATTAAGAGGTGTGCCTTGTTAATTTGTGGAATTTCTTTCCTTCTTAATGCGTTTGAGCCAATCAGTTGTGTTGTGATAAGGTAGGGGTGGTATACAGAAGATAGGGCTAAGTCCATATTATGGCAAGAACAGCTCAAATAAGCAGAGAAGCGACAGTCCATGCGGAACATTTAAAGTTTCTTCAAGTGCAGTCGCAAAAACCAAGCGCTTTGATGAAACTGGCTCTCATGAGGACCGCCACAGGAAAGGAAGAAATTGCAGCCCAAAAATGCTTCAGAGTTCACGTAAGATACACATCTCAACATCAGCTGTTCAGAAGAGACTGCGTGAATCAGGCCTTCATGGTCAAATAGCTGCAAAGAAACCACTACTAAATGACACCAATAATAAGACTTGCTTAGGCCAAGAAACCTGAGCATTGGACATTAGATCGGCAGAAATTTGTCCTTTGGTCTGATGAGTCCAAATTTGAGATTTTTGGTTCCAACCGCTATGTCTTTGTGAGACGCAGAATAGGGGAAACAGATGATCTCCCCATTGGAGCTTCCCACTGTGAAGCATGGAGGTGGTGTGATGGTGACTCTCAGAGTACTCTATATTTGAATTTCAAAGGATATCATAATACAAAAGTTGTCTAGAAACAATCTTTGTGAAGTATTTTCTCTAAACCCATGTCCTCTTTGCAGTTTCCGAGCAGTTGGGTGGAAAACGCAGATCCTTGCAAGGCGTTGCCATAGCAGCAGGGATTGTTGGTGCGCTCTGTATCGCCATGGTAGCCTTCATTGCGTACTGGATCATTGTGCCAAGGACCATTGGGGCCACAGAGAAGAGAATGCTCTTCACTACAAAAGAGTGACAGTTTAGGGGAAGGTTTTGCCCTGTTACTCTTAAGGTGGTTTCCTCTGTCCTAGTTCTTATGATCACTGACTTAGGTGGGTCAGTGACAGTGCAATAACTTAATGAATATATCTGTAACCTGCACATATAGCACTGCATGTTTAAATAGTTTATTTCCATTTTAAAGACATGTAAAGTCTGCTATTAAGGGCTCTCTTCTTTGTCTGGGGGTAAGGTCAAGTATAAATGGATGCTATTCCATCTATGATCATAATCCAAATTGTCAAATCAAACATGACTACCTATTTTGGTGTATTAGTTTCAAGGGCTTCTTCGATGATGTCCATCAAATCATGTTTAAATGCAAATTGTCTTTCAATTTCCCAGTCTTTACAAATACTGGTGTATAAAACCACTCGATAAAGTTTTTAAAAGTAAAATATAATAAAGGGCCTGTTTTTCCATGATGTTTCATAATCTGTCCTACTGCTCTTGAAGTTCTCTAGCCTCAAGACTACCAGACAATTACACATTCAAACAGGCCGTTCTGGAATTTAAACTCAATGAATTGGAGCGAAACCATTACCTGATTACAGAATGGTCCCTAGCCCAAAGTTACAATGGTACCGTTGAATGTGTATTTGTAGACACTTTATTTTTTTAAAGACATGGATGAGGGAATAAATACACATGCCACTGTTCATCCATCCATCATTACAGTAGAAAAAAAAAGAAATAAGTCTTAAAAAAACATTAATTAAAAGTTTAGAAACAAAAACGTTGGCATCTCCCTTCCCGTTTATTCCCCCCCACAAACCATCCGAAGTGACGCAAAGAGCAGAAATCATCCCACTGGGTACAAACGTCAATTCCACATTGGTTCAACATCACTTAATTTCAATGAAATTAAGTGGAAACGTTGATTTACCCAGTGAAACTCCTCTGCTAGAGGTTCAAGCAGTTTGAAACATGGACAATATCTGCTTATTTTTCAGGCAGTGCAACACAGTCGAGCAGTCCTCAAATTCATACTGGCATCCATACAAACACCAGGGTAGTGTTCAGTAGGGCACATCGTAACAAAACGTTATGCAACAGAATACGATCATGTGCCATTTCACTCCATTGCAACAATGTTTTCCCACTATTGCCCATGACAGCCCCTTGGTGATTGAAGTTTACTGAACTATCTGTATTGAGTACAATTTATAGACTGCACATAAGTATTGCATATCAAAAGATAACTGTCATTCAATGTAACATGTTTTTTCCCCCTCATCCTAAGTCAGTTATGAATTTTCAGAAAGAACAATGCTAATTAGAACATAGAGAGGGTTCTGAAAAACAAAATATGGATTTTACACATGAACACAGTGGATGGTTGTCAATGTCAATCATATTTTGATGATAATTTCCATGGTGTATAGAATACACACCACGATTGTTTTGCATTTTCTCAGCGACAATACAAGGCATTATGCGAGGAATTCAATATTCAAAAGACAACTGAAACACCATTCCATTTGCCAAGAGGTGTATACATTAGCTAGTTCAATCCCAATGAGATCTTTCTCAAACAGACAGAAAACACATTAAAAGTGAATGAAAGCAAGATTTTCCTGAAGAAAACACAGATCTGAGGATAACCGTGCTTGAGAGGAGAAGTCAACCTTTTTTGATTACAGAATATGACAAAAGCTGAATTTTGCAGGGGAGGAAACATTGAGTCCTGTTATTAATGGTCCTTCCAAAACAAAACATTTTGTATCAGGTGTTTGTTCTGTTCTATGCAGGGAAATTATAGTGGTCAAAATAAGGTTGTTTGCATGCAGGAAAGTATGCCTAAACCTTAAGGGTAGAATAGAAACTTGAGGTCTTGGGTTCAGTTCATTCACTGGTTATTCCAGACTTCGTAAGTGCTCCTTGCTCACCATGTCAGTGAGAGGAGAGATGTATAAAGATCAACAAGGGGCATAAAGATCAACAGAAATTGAGAAGGGGGGGGGGATTAAGGTGTCTGAGCTGATCCAGTGTCTTTCTGGTTTTCAACATATGGGTGGAAAAACAACCCCCCCCCTAAAAAAAAAGAAAATGGAGGAAACTGGAACAATTAAACATAGTCAATAAATACAATTAAATCTTCTCAGTTCCAGCTGTTATAACTCATCCCCTACATGCTTTTCTGACTTGTCTTTCTCTGTTGATTCTGAAAATGGAGAGGAATACAATATTATACTCTAGTATATAACAGTACAACATATTATATTGAAAAGGTTTTATACTATCATAGTTGTGCCACCTTGAATGGAATGCCAAATTCTATTCCTTTCCATTAGATTCCCACTTGTGTAGCGATA
Source organism: Oncorhynchus gorbuscha (assembly GCF_021184085.1). NCBI lineage: Eukaryota > Metazoa > Chordata > Actinopteri > Salmoniformes > Salmonidae > Oncorhynchus > Oncorhynchus gorbuscha. Next base: position 89,029,910 of record NC_060174.1, read on the forward strand.
AATTGTAAGACACCTGGGTGCCAATTTGCACATGCAAAAGGATAGTTGCTTCGGCAGACGTACCTGTACTTGCAGTTTCATCTTTAGGCTGCGATTGGCTGGACGAATCTGTGTTCTGTCCAGTGGGCTCTTTGGTGGGCGGTTCCTCTCCTGGCTGCACCACTGTAGTGGCTTCTGTCAAATGAAAACAAATCCCACCGATGAAAAGATGGGTCTGATCGGTGATTACATTTTTGTCGAAAAGGGATCTTTGACAAGTTATTGCACACGTGATTACATGATTTCCAGTTTCAAAGCATTTTGCTAAGGTGTGGCCTGTTGAACATGACCCTCCCTATATATAAAGCCATAACAGAAATGGGTTGGGTTTTCCCCACTCTCTCTGACCTTTGTCTTTAGTCTCCTCCTTGGGAGGTATGACTTTCTCCTCTGTTTTGCTGCTGTTGGCCTTGCTGCTGCTCTCTGAGGCGGTGCTGTTGGCCTTGGCCTTGGCCCTGGGCTTGGCAAACTTGGCCTTGTTCAGCAGGTAGTGGACCTCGCGGTCCAGCAGAGACAGCTTGGACTCTATGTCTTTGGACAGCAGCACGGGCCGCTCTGTGGGAGAACGCTTCTCCTGCTCGGCCACTGTGTCGTTCTTCCACGTCTGTAGAAGAGGGGGAGGTGTTGGGGGGTAAACATGAACAAATAATAATAAAACGTTTTTTTCTTTGTTCCACATTGATGACAAACGAGGGACAATAACCATGTGAACCACGTCATCTCATATTTGAGTAATTTTGAATTCTTGAGGTATTGGTCCATCAAAACAAAATCTTGGCAAAGGTATCAATGAGTAAAACAAATAGAAGTTTATGAATCACACATACAATGGTCTCGTTGATGATTCTGTCTAACGTCTTCAGCTCCACGTCGGTGAAGATTTGGTCGTCCTCTGGTGTTAGTTTGACGCTCCTTGAGGAAAAAAACATGTCAAATGGATGCATTGTAAATGTCACCTCTGAAGCTAAGCAGAGTTGGTTCTGGTCGCTCCCTGGATGGGAAACTCGATGCTGCTGGAAATGGCGTAAGAGGGCCAGTGGGGGGGTTCTAAGGAGATCCCAATGCCCCAGGGCCGTGAAAGGGACGGGTGCCATCTTTAGGATGGGATGTTAAAACGGTGTCCCGATTCTTTGGGGTCACTAAAGATCCAATGGCACTTATCGTAAGAGTAGGGGTGTTAACCCTAGTGTACTGGGTAAATTCCCAATCTGGCCCGCATACCATCATGGCCACATAATCTACAACTTCCAATTGGCTCATTCATCCCCTCCCCTTGTAACTCTTCCCCCCCAGGTCATTTCTGTAAAAGAGAATGTGTTCCCAGTCAACTTAACTGGTAAAATCCGTTTAGCATTTTCCCTACTAATGGTTAAGGTTAGGATTGGGGAAGCTGATCCTAGAGCTATCGGGACCCACCTGAGGAAGAAGCTGGAGTGGTTGAGCATGCTCTCCAGGGCGGCCAGGTGGTCGGGCCACTTCCTGCGCTCCTCCACACGGAAGAACATGGCCTTGCACAGTTTCCTGAGCTCCTGCAGCTTTTCCCACAGCTCCTTGGTGACTGCAGAGTAGCCATCCTCATCCATCCAGGCTGACGCCTCGCTCAGCTTGGTCATGATGGTCTCCTTCTCTTCCTCTGACACCACCGCCTGGTACTCTTCCTGGTACATCTTGTCCTTAGGAGGAAGGAGAGGAAAGGGGGGGGGGGGAATTAGACAGCTGCAAGAAGTGGGTTATATACACACCTATGGGGGGGGGCATACTGGTGTTGTGCTGTTCAAACCTGGGTCTCAAAAATGAATGCCTCAAGGCTGTTCAAGGTCTTCTCCCTCTCCTGCTTCTCCAGGTCTCTATCAGTCAGGTCTTGGAGCCTGTCAGGTCAAGAGGAAATCAAAAACATTATTGCAGTCAATTTGGAGGTTGCTGGGGCTCGAACCTGGATCTATCAGTCTGTCAAACAACTTAACCATTACACCAAGAGATCCAAAACCTCTGGCGAAGTTGCTGAGTTTTGAACCAAGTCAGGATGCTACATGAATATCATTATAGATTGAAAAAAAATCTACGTTCAACTTCCCCACCCTGCACATTTGAAGCCTCCAAAAATGTCAGAAGGAAAGATAACACAACATACTTCTTGTTTGAGGAGGCGATAGCTTCCAAGCTAGGGTTAAGAATGTCGTTCACTTGGAGCTCCACTGAGACATCTTCAGAGAACTTAGTTCTCTTCTGAGGCTTGGCTTTCTTCGCCGCCGCGTCCTTCCCCGCCGCCTTCTCCTCCGCCGCCTCCTTCTCCTCCTCCTTCGCCTCCTTCTCCTCCTCCTCCGCCGCCTCCTTCTCCTCCGCCGCCGCCTCCTTCTCCTCCGCCGCCGCCTCCTTCTCCTCCGCCGCCGCCTCCTCCGCCGCCTCCTCCACTCCATTTTTTCCTCCCTCCTTTTCAGAGAAGGATGATTCATTTACATAATGGTAATGACACTTAGTTATTTCATGTCCAATTAAAACAGAGAACGAGGTAAAACTCATTCATGTGAGGTGTATGCTTTACTGACAACATCCTGTAACTAAATACTTCATACAAAACGTTAAGTTTCAAAATGTTCATTAAACACGAAAGCACTGAATACACCCCAGGGCTGAACGTCCCGTCCCGGTGTTCATGTGGTCTCCAACTGAGCCGAGTGCTTACCTGAGGGTCAGCCTTGCTGTCCAATGCCTCTCCCTTAGTCTTCTCTTGGGTTGGGACCACCTCCTCCTGTTTCTCCCCAGGCTCCTGCTTCTCTTCCTGGGGAGCAGCCTCCTCCTTCTTGCTCTGCTCCTTCCCAGACTCTGAAGGAACCTCCTCGTCATCCTGGGAACAGAAACAATAGGGGAGAGGCAGGGAATGTTACACAGCAATGAACTAGTGTGAAGGAGAGGAACTCTGGAGCATGTTACATTAGGATGGGGACTGAGGAAAGGATTACCTGAACTGGTTCCGTCACATTTGCATTGGGCTCTGAGGATCCCCCTCCAAATAGGCTGGAAATGGTATTTCCTAGTTCTGACAAATCAAAAGAGCCAGAATTCAGACATGGAAGAGACTATGACTGACTAATGGGGGGAAATCAGATGTCAATTGATTACATAAAACCCACTTGTCAGAGTTGATTCCTCATCCTTCTCCTCTACAATGGTCTCAAAGACAGACTCCACCTAAAAAAATTAAAAAATAACTATTAAAGCAATAGATCACCAAAATAAAATTATTTACATGTATTTTGCAACCATCTTTAAAAAAGTTAAGTCTGATAAATTCTTTATCTGAGATTTTATTGTACTTCCAGAGAGGAGCTCCATACCCATCAGAGGGGTGCACTGACCATAGAGATCACATCATTCACATTCTATAAGTAATTCTATGGTACTGACCCGGTCCAGGAGGAGCATGCCACTCTCATCCATGTTGAAGTGGGCCTTGATGCCCTTGGACTCAGCATCCATGTGCTTCTGAAAGCTGCTGCTCACCCCAGACAGCTGCACTGTGGTCAGGTTGAGAGAGCCAAACACACTGGTGGAGGAAAGGAAGAGAAAAAGAAGTGAGGTGGACATTTCAAATCAGATGCAACATAAGGTTGTGTTATGGCTGTTTATTTGATTTGTTACAATTTGATTTGTGCTTTCTGTCTGACCCTCCATCACAGAAGGCACTGAGGGAGGCTTAAACAATAGATTTTTGGACCGATTCATGCTACATTTGGATTGGTTTGTGCTCCTGTGGACCAATGCACTCGTATCTTAATATTTAAACCCGATTCTGATACGCGTCGGTGAATCGTTACATCTCTGTTTTGCCGTGTTGTTTCACACAGAGTGGGCTAAGTCTATGTGCCAGTTTCCTGGACACAGATTAAACCAAGTCCTGGGAAAATAAAAACATACTCAATGGAGAACCTATTTAATTAACCTGTGTCCAGGAAAACAGCCCTAAGTTCCTACCAATTAAAACCATCTTTATTGGAGAGGTGCTCACCTGAGGTCATTTTGGCCCAAGAAGCTGAGGTCTCCATAGTTTATGTCAAAGGCAAAGTCATCAGTGTAGCGGTTGAAGGTGATGACCTTGCGCTGGGGGTAGGGGGCCATCCTCTGGAACAGGATACGTTTGTTGTGTTTCAGGCTCCTGGAGCCATCCTCATCCTCCGTCTCCCTGGTGAACTCCACCTGGAGAATGAGAGCGATGAATGAAAAGATGAGCACCGTATGATAGAGTTGTGGTGCTAAGCTTTTCCATTCATTTTGGGTGGAGGTGTATAGCTGATGGTGTGGGATGTGGACCCATCTTAACCATTTTTTAATATATTTTTTAACCCCTTTTACACCCCAATTTTGCAATATCCAAGTGGTAGTTACTGTCTTGTCCCATCGCTGCAACTCCAGTATGCACTCGGGATAGGCGAAGGTCGAGAACCGTGCGTCTTCCGAAACACGACCCCGCCAAGCCGCACTGCTTCTTGACACAATGCATGCTTAACCTGAAAGCCAGCAACACCAATGGGTTGGAGGAAACGGCGTACAGCTGGCGACCAAAGTCTGAATGCGCCCGGCCGCCACAAGGAGGAGTCGCCGCTAGAGCGCGATGGGACAAGGACATCCCAACTGGCCAAACCCTCCCCTATCTCGGACGGGGCCAAATTGTGTGTTGCTTCATGGTTCTCCCGGTCACATACAACACAGCCTGGTATCAAACCAGGATCTGTAGTGACACAGCTAGCACAGTGATGCAGTGCCTTAGACCGCTGTGCCACTCGGGAGGCTTGACAATAGACAACTTTTGGGGTTTCGTCTCTTCTAAAAGGAATGGATGGATGGATGGTAATGGAATTATTTTTTTAAAAGGGATGGGGTTCAATGTTAAAGAATGAGCTTTGTTACCTGGATGGGGAAAACAGCTGCCTCCCTGACCAGGAAGGGTTTAACTTTAAAGGCCTTGCTGAGGGCAGCGGCCTGGTACACAGCACCCATAGCTGCAGCCTCGTCTGCATTGATGTTCTTTCCCAGCTCCTCTCTACACACACACACACACACACACACACACACACACACACACACACACACAGTGGTCAATGTCTTGCAGATATCATGTTTATTCAAAGTGATAGTTCACTCCAAAAACAAGGTTGGCCAGAGACATTGTCATACCTCAAAAGCTATTTCCGGACTATAAGCCGCTACTTTATTCCCACACTTTGAACCTCGCGGTTTATACAATGACGCGGCTAATTCATGGATTTTTTCCACTTTCACAAGATTCATGCCGCCAAAAATCGAGCGCGCTCAAACTCCCCATCATTGTGATTACGGTAGTAATTGTGTCACCCTCATCATGGCAAAGACATGGAGAAATGCATATGATGCAGCTTTCAAGTTGAAGGCGATAAATCTGGCTGTTGGAAAAGGAAAGAGAGCTGCTGCACGGGAGCTTGGCCTTAATGAGTCGATGAGAAAACGTTGGAAAATGTAGTGTATTTCAGAAGAAAATAGAATACTCCGAGTTGTCCTTGTGGCCATGCCAAATGGCTGTGAGCTACATTAGTTAATTTAGCAGACAAGATTTGCTTATAATGCCGTGGCATTATTTTATAGTATGAAGAATACAATTGAACAAAGCTGAATAAAATTTGATTTGAGGGAGTGCTCATGTGGCTATTCTGTGTTGAGCGGTTATCAAAGAAATAGGTACTCCTACATGCTTAATTTAAAGTAACTTTAGTTGTTTTACAAACATTGGGCTGTATGTTTACATTTTTAATACATTGTGAGGCTGCATGATGACATTCTAATGATGATTACGGCCGATCGGAAGCCCTCTCACTCACATGGCTCTGTCACGTGATCAGGTTTTTCCCTCACAGGCTACAAATTAAAAGACACCTCGGGCACGCAACTGCGCGTGTCCTTATCCAATTCCGAGGTGCATATTGAAGATATTGGAAGAAATTGTCCACATTTATTTTGTCAGCTAACAAGAATAGGCCTAACGAACAGCAAAAGCACTAGCCTATGTCAATCTAGTCGTGGCCAAAAGTTGAGAGAGTGACAAATATTAACTTCGAAAGTTTGCCGTTTCAGTGTCTTTAGATATTTTTGTCTGATGTTGTTACTATGGAATACTGAAGTATAATTATAAGCATTTCATAAGGGTCAAAGGCTTTTGACAATTACATGAAGTTGATGCAAAGAAGTCAATATTTGCAGTGTTGACACCTCTTTTTCAGGACCTCTGCAATCCGCCATGGCATGCTGTCAATTAACTTCTGGGCCACATCCTGACTTATGTCAGCCCAATCTTGCATAATCAATGCTTGGAGTTTGTCAGAATTTGTGGGTTTTTGTTTTTACACCCACCTCTTGAGGATTGACCACAAGTTCTCAATGGGGTTAAGGTCTGGGGAGTTTCCTGGCCATGGACCCAAACTATTGATGTGTTGTTCCGAGGCACTTAGTTATCACTTTTGCCTTATGGCAAGGTGCTCCATCATGCTGAAAAAGGCATTGTTCATCACCAAACTGTTCCTGTATGGTTGGGAGAAGTTGCTCTCCGAGGATGTGTTGGTACCATGCTTTATTCATGGCTCTGTTCTTAGGCAAAATTGTGAGTGAGCACACTCCCTTGGCTGAGAAGCAACCCCACACATGAAAGGTCTCAGGATGCTTTACTGTTGGCATGACACAGGACTGATGGTAGAGCTCACCTTGTCTTCTCTGGACAAGCTTTTTTCCGGATCCCCCCAAACAATCGGACAGGGGATTCATTGGAGGAAATGACTTTACCCCAGTCCTCAGCAGTCCAATCCCTGTACCTTTTGCAGAATATCAGTCTGTCCCTGACGTTTTTCCTGGAGAGAAGTGGCTTCTTTGCTGCCCTTCTTGACAATTGGCCATCCTCAAAGTCTTTGCCTCACTGTGCGTGCAGATGCACTCACACCTGCCTGAGCAAGCTCTACTGGTGGTGCCCCGATCCCGCAGCTGAATCAACTTTAGGAGACGGTCCTGGCACTTGCTGGACTTTGGGCACCCTGAAGCCTTCTTCACAACAATTGAAACGCTCTCCTTGAAGTGCTTGATGATCTGATAAATGTTTGATTTAGGTGCAATCTTACTGGCAGCAATATCCTTGCCTGTGAAGCCCTTTTTGTGCAAAGCAATGACGGCACCTGTTTCCTTGCAAGTAACCATGGTTGGCAGAGGAAGAACAATGATTCCAAGCTCCACCCTCCTTTTGAGTTCAAATAACAGAGTGGAAGCGTCAATCAGCATAACAGAGTGATCTCCAGCCTTGTCCTCGTCAACTCATACCTGTGTTAACGAGAGAATCACTGACATGTCAGCTGGTCCTTTTGTGTCAGGGCTGAAATGCAGTAGAAATGTTTTTTGGGGATTCAGTTCATTTGCATGGCAAAGAGGGACTTTGCAATTCATCTGATCACTCTTCATAGCATTCTGGGGTATATGCAAATTGCCATCATACAAACTGAGGCAGCAGACTTTGTGAAAATTGATATTTGTGTCATTCAAAACTTTTGGCCATGACTATACTATCCTCCATAGTACAAAGGTCAACCTATTCTATTCTGCGTGAGAAATAAATATTCCAAACATAGTCTTGGACAGTTGTGGGGTGTGATAAGAGTAATACAACCACTAGCATCTAAAAAACGTTTTTATGCAATGTGGCTGACGCAACGGATCAGAACATTGAGCTTAAAATGTGGATAAACTATTAGGCCATTTCTTCACATAATAAGCGCAGCAATGCACACATGGTAGTAGGCTATAAGCAGGAATGTTCCATTACTGGAACACACCATTATCAAAAGTGACCGCAAATGCAATTATGCAAGTAATGCTTTTATTGTAAAGGTGCATTTTTATGGTGAAAATGATCTTCCCCAAACTTGAAACTTATGCGATGCTTATATATGCCAGTTACGCTCTACACCCCTTGCAAAGCAGATTGTGCTTAATTTTAAAAAGTTATTTGGCCACTTTAGTTGTGATACAAACCGTATTAAAACATATAGCCTTATGGGCTAGGCTCCATGAGGTGTATTGCCTTTGTAATTGTCTCCTCTATCCCTAATTCCATGCAAATGGTCATTTGTCTCTCCTGATCTATAGTGATGCTTCCTTGACCCAGAGTAAATTACATATGGATGGTCAGATATGGTTTTTGACACGCTCACTACAGTTGTCCTCCTTTCAGGCTTACAAGCTGCGAGTGACCCACCTGTACCCGCTCAAGCAGCACAGCATTTTGGTCTCGGTTGGGCAGGACGAGCAAGGAGTTAACCCCCTTGTAAGAACATTTGTAGGATGTATTTAATACAGACTATCAAAAATAGAGTGTGTTAGTTTTCTTGGTTATTTGGGAACTGTTATTAAAACCATTATTAAAAAGTCAGGTCACATTAAGGGAGGAACAGTTTATTTCCCGCGCCACTTAATTTCCTGCCTAGCAACAGAGATGTAGTGTTGAGAGGAGATTCTACCACAAATTGGGGTACATACAGTTGAAGTGTACATACACCTTAGCCAAATACAACTAAACTCAGTTTTCCACAATTCCTGAAATTTAATCCTAGTAAAAAGTCAGTTAGGATCACCACTTTATTTTAAGAATGTGAAATGTCAGATTAATAGTAGAGAGAAGCTTTTATTTCTTCCATCACATTCCCAGTCGGTCAGAAGTTTACATACACTCGATCAGTATTTGGTAGCTTTGCCTTTAAATTGTTTAACTTGGGCCAAACATTTTGGGTAGCCTTCCACAAGCTTCCCACAAAAAGCTGGGTGAATTTTGGCCCATTCCTCCTGACAGAGCTGGTGTAACTGAGTCTGGATTGTAGGCCTCCTTACTCGTACATGCCTTTTCAGTTCTGCCCACAAATTTTCTATGGAATTGAGGTCAGGGCTTTGTGATGGCCACTCCAATACCTTGACTTTGTTATCCTTAAGACATTTTGCCACAACTTTGGAAGTATGCTTGGGGTTATTGTCCATTTGGAAGACCCATTTGCGACCAAGCTTTAACTTCCTGAGTGATGTCTTCTGTTGCTTCAATACATCCACATAATTTCCCCTTTCACATGATGCCATCTATTTTGTGAAGTCCACCAGTCGCTCCTGCAGCAAAGCACCCCCACAACGATGCCATGATTCACCGTGCTTCACGGTTGGAATGGTGTTCTTCGGCTTGCAAGCCTCCCCCCTTTTCCTTCAAACATAACGATGGTCATTATGGCCAAACAGTTCTATTTTTGTTTCATCAGACCAGAGGACATTTCTCCAAAAAGTACGATCTTTGTCCCCATGTGCAGTTGCAAACCGTATTCTGGCTTTTTTATGGCGTTTTGGAGCAGTGGTTTCTCGTTTTAGTGTGGATATAGATACTTTTGTACCGGTTTCCTCCAGCATCTTTACAAGGTCCTTTTGCTGTTGTTCTGGGATTGATTTGCACTTTTTGCACCAAAGTACGTTCATATCGAGGAGACAGAACGAGTCTCCTTCCTGAGCGGGATGACGGCTGAGTGGTCCCATGGTGTTTATACTTGTGTACTATTGTTTGTATTTATGAACATGGTACCTTCAGGCATTTGGAAGTAGCTCCCAAGGATGAACCAGACTTGGAGGTCTACAATTTATTTTCTGAAGTCTTGACTGATTTTTAAATTATTTTCCCATGATGTCCTAAACGACTTGCCAAAACTATAGTTTGTTTACAAGAAATTTGTGGAGTGGTTGAAAAACTAGTTTTAATGACTAACCTAAGTGCATGTAAACTTCCGACTTCAACTGTATACCATCACTATTGTAACCCATCAGACTTTTCATCTACTAAATAATATATCACATTTGTTTTGATTTAGAATGGACCATTATGCACCTGCATCGAAATAGGGGCAGCGGGGGAAGAAAAAAAAACATGTCATATATGTACATACAGTTGAAGTAGGAAGTTTATATACACTTAGGTTAGTCATTAAAACTAGTTTTTCAATCACTCCACAAATTTCTTGTTAACAAACTATAGTTTTGGAAAGTTGGTTAGGACATCTACTTTGTGCATGAGTACCAGGTAGTTAGCAAGTTTGGTAGGCTACTAATAACCAGCAGCAGCATCAGAGCTTGGAGAAGCCTAATTACCATGACTAAACAGTCATGTGGAATTTAACTGCCCGTGTGGTGGTAATACGGTCACCGCAACAGCACGAGACATACTTACTTCCCAACGGATTTGAGCAGCACCTCCTGCACCTTAGGCACTCGGGTGGAGCCGCCCACCAGGATCACCTGCTCAATCTCGTCCTGTTAGAAGACAATGTTGGAAGATATACAAACAGTATTTGCAAATAACAAACATTAACATAACACGTGTTTGTTCAATCTATAAATCCCTGAAGGCTTGTCATGCTGAAACATGTCAGAGTTTAACATATTGTTCCATTGAACATTCCACCACATTAAATAGGAATTTCATATCAAACCGATATCAAAGTGCAACTTTTTAGTCACACAGACATCAACTAATCTACTTCAGTTTTTGATTCTAAGGGCTCCAGACTAACATTTCTCCCTGGCGGCACTTTTTTAGTTTGTGGCACCAGCCCATAATTGAGGAACAAAACAAAAAAATTCAGCAGTTTCACACAATAAAATACACTTGAGTCATCTTATAAAGTCAATATAAAATTCATTCACAATGCCTTAAGTGTACTAGACTACTGAGATATACAAATAAGTTGTTATAGCTAACATGTCCAAGCAGGCAAGCATGATTGTAAATACTTTAATATCCAACCTAATCCAGCCCCCCACACCTCTGAATCAGAGGGGTTGGGTTAAATGCAGAAGATACATTTCAGTTGTACAACTGACTAGGTATCCCCCTTTCCTGTGATTGTCATGAATTTTAGGTAGACTTGACTATTTTACTCTCAAAATAGGGTGCCAGAATTTCTCAGTTCAATAGAGATTAATTGTCCTTCCTTTTTATGTGCATCAATATTATAATTAGGCCTCATTCAACAAAACAAAAAAACACAGCTAGATCTCTAACTAAATATAACACCTACTGCTAGTGGAAGAACCAGGACACGGAGTCAATCACCATTCATATAACAGTAAATGTAATGTCCTATTGTTAAAAGGACTAGTGCACTCGCTCTGGATAAGAGCTGATGTGCAATTTCGCAGGCTCCATATTTCAAAGCCATATGAGATATCGTGATTGTAAAACCGTGTGCTTTGAGCTCAAAAGTGATTGTTAAGGAATAAATTATTCTACAGAAAGCAGAGACCCTCCTCTCTTTAATATTGACAACAAGTTGCTTCCAAAGTTGTGTTTCATGGAGGGGCACACGAGGGGGAAGAGAAAGTTTGAGATGCTTGCACCTTACAGCAGCCGGCCTCAGCGAAACAGGCAGGCACAGCGGCAGCACAGCCACCTCTATTACAGAAATCATGAGGATAAAGCCCTTTACTGTTGAACAAATTCATGGTTTTATCTGCCCCCAAAAATAAGATGTTTTGATTGAGGTGACCATGTGCAGATCACACCAGTGTAACCAATAATTATTTAACTGGCACAGCCAAGTCAAAGGGTTACAGTCTAGAGCCCTGGACCCTGGTATGCAATTGTGATTAGATAATGCATTCTCTTAAAATCCTAAGGAGCGTAGCCATTCCACAGACCCAGGGGATTGGGAAACGACAATGATCTTTTTGATACTGCCAATTTTCCTGTGGTTTTTTGTGGGTCAAATTATGCTTTTGTCTACGTCATTGTTTATGCATAAAAGACAGTTTCCCCCAAGAGGTAGATATAGTGATTGATCAATAAGATCAAATGTTCATTAGGGCACACGATGGGAATTTAAAAATAAATACAATTTTTGCAACAGGAGTCCCTTCCTGTTTCAGTCCATTTTTTCCCATTTAGTTAATAATGAATAAACACAAACTATGGTGACTCACCAGGGACATCTCTGCAGAGCTAAGGGCCTCCTGTACGGGTCCAGGCACTCTCTCAAACAGGTCAGCACACAGGGCCTCAAACTCCACACGGGTCACCTTGGCCTTGAAGTCCATTTCATCTAGAAGCCCCTCCACCTGAACATCATACAGCAAGAGTGAGAACATTTAGTTTAGATTACAGTATAGCGCTATGGTGACAATGAAACTGACAGAGCAGCATGTCCCTTCACCTGTGCCATGAATTCGGCATTGGCGCTCAGCACCGTCTTGAGTCTCTGGGCCTCCTTGAGGAGCTTAGCCATGGCGCGGTGGTTCTCCCTCACGTCCTTCTTGGTCTTCTTCTGCTCGTTGAACAGCTTGGCTAGGTGGTCCCGCAGCCGCAAATCCATCTCAAAGCCCCCCAGAGAGCGGTCAAACCTGGCCAGAGATGGAGAACATCTGCTCGGTTAGGACCATTTGGGAAATGTGCTTGTCATAGCTCCACCATAATTTAAAACACAACAACTATTACTTCATATTGATCAGAGTAGAGGTTAAGGTGTGTGCTTTCCCCAACATCCTGCGTGTGTGTGTGTGTGTGTGTGTGTGTGTGTGTGTGTGTGTGTGTGTGTGTACAGGCCCTTTCATCTCACCCTACTCCTCGGATCTGGAGCTGTGGCTGGGTGCCAGAATCTTTGGTCTTGACCGTCTGGTATGTGACGATGGTTGCCGTCGTGCTGCCTGAACCCATGTCATAGAACATCATGTTCTGTAGAGGGAGACAACAGGCAGGACTATAAGACTAGGGTTACACAAAGCAACTTTAATGCAATTACAGGTTACAGGTTGAAAGAGACATCTTAAGCAACTTTGCTTACACATGAAGCAACTTATGAAGCTCAAAAAGTTACCAGTTGGTTCTGAATATAACAACCTAGTTCAATATAATAAAAAAAAATCCAAATGTAAAAGCAGCCTAGATAGTGCACCTGAGCTGTGCTGTTGATGTCTTTCCTCCTGAAGACACCATAGTTGAGCGCCACCGCCGTGTTGTCGTTAATGAGCTGAAGAACCTTAACACCTGCCATCTGTGCGGCCTGCAGGACCGCCCTACGCTCTGCCTGATTGAAAAAGGCTGGGACGGTGATCACTGCATCTTTGATGGGCTGCTCTGTAAGCGAGAGTAAAATACATTGTCAGGCGGGGTTTCAAAATAATTATACAACACATAAAATGTTGAATGAGAAAACCTTTTCCCCATACTACTAGTGAACATACAAACCTGCAAAGTCCTGAGCCAGTCCACGTGAATAGTTCAAAACCATGCCCAGGAGCTCCTCTGGAGAGTACTGCATTACTCTGTAGGAAAACAGAGAGCAGGCATTAGAACTAAGCAATCTATTCCACAACTACAGCATAAGACATACTGGATCAATAACATTGTCACAGGCTGTGTAATGTGTTATTTAGGCAGTATGCAAAGGAACGTCATACACTAATAACTGATAAGTGTTCGGGTAAGCATTTTGCCCCTCATCACCAATGGCTCATAGACTTGAGTATTATTTGTACTCTTCAAAAGTACTTCAACAATGAATCACTTGGCTCAATCTGCTGCTAAAACGAAAGAAAAAGAAAACCAATGATAGGAAATCAGATAAGACTTACTCAGAGTTTCTAAAGACAACTGTGCCCCGACTCGCATCTTCCACCAGTTGGTGCTCGGAGAAACGTTTCTGGTAGAACGCCACCTGTGGGTTGTCGTGCTTCTTGCCTAGGAGGCTCTGAAGATACCTATAGACAAATTTGGGGTTCTTCACAGACTGCGGATGAAAGAGAAATCCAAATCAAAGTCAGTGTAGATATGAATTAATTAACTATTGATCCCCAGAGGGAAATACAGAGTACTAACTATGATATACATTTTAAAATGTGTGACCTGATAGGTTCCTATGACAAAGGGCCAGTGGTGAAATGTACTTAATAAAACATACTTTAAAGTATTACTTAAGTTGTTTTTTGGGTTATATGTACTTTATTATTAGATTTTTACTACTATATTTTTGCCAACTTTTACTTTACTACATTCTTTAAAAAATAAATGTACTTTTTATTCCAAACCCTTAACCCATAAGTACTTGTTACATTTTGAATGCTTAGCAGGACAAGAAAATGGTCCGATTCACACACTTATCAAGAGAAGATCTCTCGTCATCCCTACTGCCTCTGATCAGGTGGCCTCACTACACACACACTACCTTTGTAAATTATGTCTGAGTGTTGGAGTAGCCCTGGCTATCCAGAAATAAAAACAAACAAAAAAATACCCCCAAAATGGTGCAGTCTGGTTTGCTTAATATAAGGAATTTGAAATTATTTCTACTTTTACTTAAGTATATTTTTGCAATTACATTAACTTTGATACTTAAGTATATTTAAAACCAAATACTTTTACTCAAGAAGTATTTTACTGGTTGACTCACTTTTATTGGAGTCATTTTCTATTAAGGCATCTTTACTTTTACTCAAGTATGACAATTGGGTACTTTTTCCACCACGGCAAAGTGCCTTACCACTCCTAATGCACCGTCTCCAAAAAGTCGCTCATTTTCTTTCAAACACACGGCTATTGGAGTTTTCCTCCTGGACTCCCTGTGCCACACAAAGGAAAAGAGAGTCCATTGAAACATGAAGCTTTGAGAATGCATTTTATCATTAACTGACACTTCATTCCCTCTCCCAACTGTTCAGTTACCCAATTTAGTTTTCCACACTTTTAATATAATAATGACTTACAGTCATGTGTGCATACATTCTACGTATGGGTGGTCCCGGGGATCGAACCCACTACCCTGGCGTTACAAGCGCCATGCTCTACCAACTGAGCTACAGAGGCATGCATGTGTTAAGATGGCACAGACCCACTTAGTTATTTCCAAGTTAGCTATTGTTCCTTACAATGTATGTTATGTTATTAAACATCAGCAACAATGATGTTAATAGGTGTGAATACATAAAAAAACATGAAATGGAGTAGGGATTTCCATCTAAAAGCACAAAGTCAATAATCCATGGTGATATGGTTAGAAATAAACGCAATACTCACTTGTTTAAAGCAATCTCCATTGGCACGCCAGGTTTTACTATCGCTACTTTCATCCACTCACTGCCTAGGTCAACTGACATGACTGCTACAGAGGCTGTATGGACAAAATAATGGGTATGGTTATTGTATTACCTGTACTTTTGTAATAACAAAGTGATTACACATTTTAGGTGAGACAATACTAAAGAGGATTAGCTTCAATAGTTTCTCACTGGCTACAGTGGTGTGGTGGCAATGTGCGCAAATAATGTCAAAACATTCAACAAGTCCTTCGCGTCAGTTGAAATTAAATCATTGTTCACCCGTGCATCAGTAAATTAACTTGTGTAAATAGGTACAAATATGAACTGCGCATCATATTGTGAAGTGACACAGTAGAGTAGATTAACTAAAATCTCTGCATGTGTCCATTTTATTCTCGCACTCAAAATGGAGGCATTCAGATGTGTTGAAATTTGCATTTGGTGTTAGGCAAATATGCCAGTGCTTGATGCAGGCAGGTGTCTTGGATGGAATAAGCATGTGCAGCGTTAGTACCCATTTGTGAAGGCAGCAGAGCCAGAACAAGGCAGAAGAGAGCCCATAACATCTTCCTCCTCATGGTGACCTGTACACACAAAGCAGAACAAAGACATTGATTTTCAAACACTAATAGCAGCCTCCCTGGTGACATGGTAACTGTGCTGAATAAATAATTGGTTCACTATTGTGAGACCTCATAAGGAGCAAAATTCTTGGTGACTCAGGAATCTATCAAAGATACATTCTCTTCTATATGTACAAAGCCCTTTGCTACAAATGTCCTTGGTTTTAAAAGTCAACTTTGGGAATCAAATGTCTTTTTTTACTACAACCTTCCAGTCTGTGCAGTCACACATGCTCAAGAAGTTAGATTTTTTTATTGAATGCATATAAGCAAATAGGAAACAAGTGTGCTGTTTCAGGAAGGAAATAGTGAGGACAGCTGCATGCTCTAGAAGCAGCAAAGCAAATGCAGTGCTTTGTGAAAGTATTCAGAGCCCTTTACTTTTTCCACATTGTTACATTACAGCCTTATTCTAAAATATATTAAATACATTTCCCCCCTTATTCTACACAACACCCTATAATTAAAAAACAATACCTTATTTACATAACTATTCAAACCCTTTGCTATGAGACTTGAAATTGAGCTCAGCTGCATCCTTTTTCCATTGATCATCCTTGAGATGTTTAACAACTTGATGATTGGAGTCCACCTGTGGTAAATTCAAATGATTGGACATTATTTGGAAAGGCACACACCTGTCTAAATAAGGTCTCACAGTTGACAGGGCATGCCACAGCAAAAACAAAGCCATGATGAGGTCGAAGGAATTGTCCGTAGAGCTCTGAGACAGGATTGTGTCGAGGAACAGATCTGGAAGGGTACCAAAAACTTTAACATTGAAAGTCCACAAACAGTGGCCTCCATCATTCTTAAATGGAATAAGTTTGGAATCACCAAGACTCTTCCGAGAGCTGGCTGCCCAGCCAAACTGAGCAATCGGGGGAGAAGGGCCTTGTTCAGGGATGTGACCAAGAACTCAATGGTCACTGACAGCACTCTAGAGTTCCTCTGCGGTGATGGGAGAACCTTCCAGAAGGAAGGACAACACCAATCAGGGCTTTCTGGTAGAGTGGCCAGACAGAAGCCACTCAGTAAAAGGCACATTAGGCAAACTCCGAATGGGCTGTCAAAGGCACCTAAAGGACTCTCCGAACATGAGAAATAAGATTCTCTGGTTCGGATAAAACCAAGATTGAACTCTTTGGCCTGAATGCCAAGCGTCACGTCTGGAGGAAAACTGGCACCATCCCTACGGTGAAGCGTGGTGGTAGCAGCATCATGCTGTGTCAATGTTTATCAGCGGCAAGGACTGGGGGACTAGTCAGGATCAAGGGAAAGATGAACAAAGCAAAGTACAGAGATCATTGATAACCTGCTCCAGAGCTCAGGACCTCAGAGAGGGGCAAAGATACAACTTCCAACGACCCTAAGCGCACAGCCAAGACAAGGCAGGAGTGACTTCGGGACAAGTCTCAAAGTCCTTGAGTGGCCTAGCCAGAGCCCATACTTGAACCCGATAGAACATCTCTGGGGATACCTGAAAATAGCTGTGCAGCGACGCTCCCCAACAGGACTCGAGGCTGTAGTCGCTACCAAAAGTGCTTTGACAAAGTACATAGTAAAGGGTGTGAATACTTATGTAAAATGTGATATCAGTTTAATACATTTGCCAACATTTCTAAATCAGTTTTTGCCATGTCATTATAGGGTATTGTGTGTAGATTGAGAGGGGAAACAATATTCAATTTTAGAATAAGGCTGTAAAGTAAAATGTGGGGGGAAAAAAAGGGATCTGAATGCACAATCGATTGCATCTCAAGATCCCTCCGGTCCGAGTGTCCATTCCTTCACCTGCACTGTTGAACAGGAGGAGAGGTAAAAGCAAATGCCTGGTGGGCATACACCATATTGCTTTCCCCTATAATAGCCTCTTTCAACACCAGTGCAGATGTAGGAATAACAGTTTAGAATATTACAATTATCTGCCATTACTCTTCAGCACCTCATATGGTTCTTTAGACATCACAGTTCCAAACTCTAGGTGCCAGCTTGTCCAGGTGCAGTCAAGGTACAGTAGCATGCCCTTTGATCTTAACGAGCAATCTAATTGGCCTGATCCCACCGACGAATTTATTTGACACGTGGCATGAATTGTACAGTGCCTTTAAAGTATTCTACTTAGCAAATCAGAGTAGATTAGTTCTGTGACTGTCAATTGAAGTGCTGATGGAGTCAGGAAGCATGGTGACATATTGAAGTAATACTTTTCCTAGCTGCGGACAAGGGCACTTCACGGAATGAAGGATATAGCCTAGCAAAGGTCTCAAGTGGCAAATAGCCATTAGCTTGTTGATTGCCTATATAGCATGCAGTTATTCAAATACATGAGCGTAGAAACTTCTAGTCCCATCAGAGTACTGACGTACTACTATGGACGCCCAGAACAGGTGATGCCTTGAGCATTAAAAAAAACAAAGCAGTCTTTGGTTCTGGAAACGGGTTCAACGAGCTAACTTAGGTTAGGTAAAAAAAAAAGCCATATAGTTAACTAGAATACTATACACCTTAAATAAAAATCTCAACCAGCCTAGTAAATTTATTTGAAATGAGGCTGTTAGGAAATAACCGCTAGTTACTGCTTCAATTAACCTATGAACAACAGTATTTGCAGGTAGATAAAGAATGGAAAAACAATGACTTAGCTAGCTAGGCACATTTATGAGAGGAGTGACAGAGCAGACCCTTACCTTCTCGAGCCGGCAGCAGTTGAGTTTTTTTAAAGCAGGCTGATTTACACAAAAATATCAAAATGAGAGCACGACTTGCAACAAGCTAAAACTTCCAATCTCGTATTATTTGCGTTGTATGTTTCTTACTGTTGGCTATATGTATTGACTGAAAATCTCTTCGTAGCCACACTAATAACGGTTTATTGATTTTCCCTTGCTATATCACCGGCTTGTTCTCACCATAGGGCCCAGAACGCGGCGTGATCTCATTGGATCCACTCGAGTCGTTGTTCCGCTAGGAGAGCGCTGACACATAGAGCCTGCCTTCTACGTTCCAAGTACTGCAGAGTGATAGGTCCACGTGCAGTGATGGCTGGCGAGAAGAAATCTTTGTCGATGTGTGATTGGTCCACGTTCAATTGATGGGGGGGAAATTATATAACGACATTGTCTTAAGGTGACCTACTTTATCGGCGACTACTAGTAGTTGTAGTCAAAACACTGTTGTAGTCCATTTAATTGATTCCCGATTGATTGATTTATTGATCTGACTATCCATGACTTATTGGTACATATGTTTAATTTTAATGAGTTCTTATCTTTATTTTATGCAAGTAAAAAAAACGATTTAATGGGTGGTATGTGAAAACTAACATGACGAACACCGAACAACTTTATTTTCTGACCTTCACACTTACAGCCTGCCGCCTACATTGATATTCATATTATATCGTGTGTTGATTGAATTTTCATTTTATTTGTATAATTTACATTTATCGCTCTCATTCCTCTCTCTCACGTGACTTGTGGGTATCACATGATTTAGTCACTGTGAGGATACAGTGCGAAGAGAATAGCTGCATTCTTACAGTGGTGACGATTTTTCATTTTTGATAAAGAGACAGTGAAGGATGTTGGAGATAATGGGAAAAACGTAGTTCTCCCCATCGACATATCGGCTTGTGACTCGGGCCGGAGCCACATCATTCTTGGAGATATTCTTTCAGTGTTTTCCCATGATGTGAACAGCCTAGCTAGCTATTGCTCGCTAACTTGATGCACAGACACCCCTCCCTGCAAGCAGTCTGTCTAAGCAAGTGAGCTAATAATGCTTCCTAGCTAGTTCCAAGTAAGGAAATTATGAATAATGATTTAGCGAGTTAATTAGCAACATTTGAGTTGGCTAGTATGCTAGCTGACGTTAGCAAACAGCCAGGACATGAGCCTTTTTTAGTTAATTCGGTAAGAAGTTAGCCTAGGTGCCAGTCTGAGAAATTAGCTTGAAGGGAGTGAATAAAAAATATTAGACTGGCTTTCAAAGGCACAATCATCTGAATCAATGGCCCTGTTCAAATAGCCCCTTGAAAAGTACAGATGCACCAAGTCTGGAACCAACAGGATCCTGAATCTTCTACTCCCAAGCCATAAGACTGCTAAATAGTTTATTAAATAGTTTACCATAGCTACATGGACTGTCTGCTTTGACCCTTTTTGCACAAATTATTTTGACTCCTCACATATACTAGGGCTGTTCAACTATATTCTTAAGGGTCCAGATTTGAAAAGGGTTATTTGGGGGGGGGGGCAGACATTATTTAAATATTATATATACTGTATATATATATATATATAACTTTTCTTTGGTGTGTGCTTTGTTATAATTTAAAAATATATTTTTTTTACCCCTTTATCCCCAATTTTGTGGGATCCAATTGGTAGTTACAGTCTTGTCCCATTGCTGCAACTCCCGTACAGACTCGGGAGAGGCGAAGGTCGAGAGCTGTGCGTCCTCTGAAACACAACCCAGCCAAGCCGCACTGCTTCTTGACCCAATGCCCACTTAACCCGGAAGCCAGCCACACCAATGTGTCGGAGGAAACACCGTACCATGTCAGCGTGCATTGCGCCCGGCCCACCACAGGAGTCGCTAGTGCACGATGGGACAAGGGCTGCTGTTCAAACTCATAAAAGACACCCTCACTTACCCTCGCCATATGCCCTTGTGGGAATCCCCATCGCCATCTTGGAGGGTGGTCCAAATGATTAGCCAAGCAAGGGAAGTTTGCAACATAAGCCCCTCAGCCCTCGTTTTTAGTTGAGTTTATGAGTGTACAATTATGTTCACACCGGCTCCTGAAACTCTCCAAAATTACATTTTTTATGATTGTACATCGGCTAAGAAAAGTCTGCAAAAACTTAAAAACAACATCAATGGAGAAGTCAACATACAAGTGCAAATAAATTAGAAAGTTATTTTATTATTATTTAAATTGTGCTCCTAATGCAAACACGTCTCGTAAAAAGTAAATATGTTTTTGTTTGCTTATCTTTTGGAAATTGTAGATTTGAAAACATTTTCCTTCATCAGAAGTTCCAGCTAAGCAGGCTAACATAACATTAGTTAGTTAGCTAATTCATTTGCTAGTTAATCATACAGTAAGCTTATATTAATAATTATATATTTAATATAAGTAGACATGCACTCATAATTGACTGTAGCGCATATAATGCATATATGCCATTACAAAATTGAAAGCTTCTAACCAAATGTTAAGCTCTTCTAACTGATATAGTCACCTTATAGGCCAGTTGTCATTTAATAATAAAGCAAAATAAATGGTTGACTACTTCTGGGCACAGAGAACACCAGTACCGGCGTGCAACTGAAAAGCAAAGCTATGAGCACCCTAAACAGCTGACTGACTAAAGCAAAATGTCTGTTCTTGTCTGTCCTATTAATATTCTGTATTATTTCATGTTTTGTGTGGACCCCATGAAGAGTAGCTGCTGCTTTTGCAACAGTTAATGGGATCCTTAATCAAATATCCAATGGATAAGTGTAATGCGTTAGAATAAAGGCATATGCTATTTTTATCAAGGATGCATGGCAAACAAATAACATCTATATGTAAAGGAGCTTAGCTGAGGCCTAAATTCAGCACTACTGAGTGGACAGTGCAGTCACAGAAATAAATGGGTTAACAAGGGATGTCAAACTCATTCCATGGAGGGCCTAGTGTCTGCAAGTTTTAGATTTTTCCTTTCAATCAAGCCCTAGACAACCAGGTGTGTGGAGTTCCTTACTTATTAGTGACCTTAATTCATCAATCAAGTACAAAGGTGTAGCAAAAGCACACAGCCACTCGGCCCTCTGTGGAATAAATTTGACACCTGTAGTTTAAACCATGACATAGATGTGGGTGTTTCATTGGGATGCTTTTATTTCCATATTTATCAAGGTAAAACATATTTGCCACTACATTTTAGACAAATGGGATAATTACTAAATTAGCATTATTTAAAGCTCCCCCCTCAAGTTGGAATGTTTTGGATTCAGGGGATCTGAGTCCCCCCTGGCTCCCCCATAATTCGCACTTTGCCTCCCATGTAGTCCCAAATTATTTAAAATCCATTCAATTGATTGAAGATGTTACTAAATAACAAACATCTGAACTCCACAGCAAGCTTCTTCGCTAGATATGTTTTGTCTTTCTTGTCGCGGCAATTGCTCCCTAACCTCACATGGCCTGCTCTCTTAAGAGGTGTAATTACCTTTGCTTAGCCATTGAACGTCCTAATGTAAAAGTAGTCTAGATCATGATGCTCAGCAGACTACGAAACAAGCGATGTTGCAGGCTAGATGATGATTGGATAACGTTTATGGAATCCACAACTCCATGGTGTCAACTCACCGCTGAGTTAAGCGCAAAGCACACGGGTGTATCAGGCAGTGTAGTGATCTCATCTTCTTTAAAAGAGCTGGGTAGACATACCCTGTACCCCTTTAAACAACTCGGATTGGCTGTAACTGGGTGATATAGAGGGGATTCGATTAATCTTGCCCGAGCACCCGTTTAGGCGTGTGTTCCACCGGCTTAAAGTTGATTACATTCGTCGGCTCAAATCAAAAGTGACATAGGTTAGCACGTGGACTATGAGTAGGATTCCGTGTTTTCACATGAGAAAAGTGATTGCTTTTGATAATATGCCTTCCCAATGGAAACTAGTTTGAAAATGTGAACATATATTTTATGAATGCTGGATCATGCTGGCTTGTTGACAACATAACCAAGCGGCGCAGATTGCTGTTCAATTTGAGCAGGGCGCTCCTCCCTCACCATCTTCGCCCAGTTACGTGACAGGACAGTTCAACCCGGGCCAGTTTAATAGAAATCTACCATTGATTGACAGCACTTAATGGGTGTGACTACAGGAAAACCGATTATCCCATTGGAGAATATTGAATGAGGGCTCCTTTTGGCACTAAACGTCAGATAAAAAAAAACAAGTGGAAATTATACATAATGTGTTTTTACTGGCTGATACACAATACCCCATAATGTCAAAGTGGAATTATGTTTTTAGAAATTGTTACAAATTGATTAAAAATGAAAATCTGGAATGTCTTGAGTCAATAAGTACTCAACCCTTTGTTATGGCAAGCCAAAATAAATTCAGGACTAAACATTTGCTTTGCAAGTCACATAATAAGTTGCATGGACTCACTCTTTGTGCAATAATAGATACAATTATCTGTAAGGTCCCCCAGTTGAGCAGTGCATTTCAAACACAGATTAAACAACAGAGACCAGGGAGGTTTTCCAATGCCTCGCAAAGAAGGGCACCTATTGGTAGATGGGTAAAACAAAAAAATATCTGTTTGAGCATGGTGAAGTTATTAACTATACTTTGGATGGTGTATCAATACAACCAGTCACTACAAAGATCCACGTTTCCTTCCTAACTCAGTTGCCGGAGAGGAAGAAAACCACTCCGGGATTTCACCATGAAGCCAATGGTGACTTTAAAACAGTTGCAGTTTAATAGCTGTAATGAATTCACCTTTCAGCAAGACAATAACTTAGAACACAAGGGCAAATCTACACTGGAATTGCTTTCCAAAAAGACAGTGAATGTTCCCAAGGGGCCGAGTTACAGTTTTGACTAAATCTGCTTGAAAATGTTTATTTTTTTGATTTGATTTATTTCATCTTTATTTAACCAGGTAGGCAAGTTGAGAACAAGTTCTCATTTACAATTGCGACCTGGCCAAGATAAAGCAAAGCAGTTCGACACATACAACGACACAGTGTTACACATGGAGTAAAACAAACATACAGTCAATAATACAACAAAATCTATGGCAAGACTTTAAAATGGTTGTCTAGTAATGACTAACAACCAATTTGACAAAGCTTGAAAAGAATAATGGACAAATATTGTACAATCCAGGTGTGCAAAGCTCTTAGAGACTTACCCAGAAAGACGCACAGCTGTAATTGCTGCCAAAGGTGATTCTAATATGTATTGACTCAGGAGTGTGAATACTTATGTAAATGGGATATTTCTGTATTTCATTATCAATACATTTGCAAACATTTCTCAAAACATATTGTCACTTTGTCATTATGGGTTATTGTGTGTAGGTAGATCGTTGAGAAAAAAACATATATTTAGTCAATTTTGAATTCAGCCTGTAACAACAAAATGTGGAATAATACTTTCTGAAGGCACTGTATACAGTTGAAGTCAGAAGTTTACATACACCTCAGCCAAATACATTTAAACACAGTCTTCACAACTCCTAACAATAATCCTAGTAAAAATTCCCTGTCTTAGGTCAGTTAGGATCACCACTTTATTTTAAAAATGTGAAATGTCAGAATAGTAGTAGGGAGAATGATTTATTTCAGCTTTTATTTCTTCCATCACATTCCCAGTGGGTCAGAAGTTTACATACACTCAATTAGTATTTGGTAGCATTGCCTTTAAATTGGTTCACTTGGGTCAAATGTTTCGGATAGCCTTCCACAAGCTTCCCACAATAAGTTGGGTGAATGTTGTCCCATTCCTCCTGACAGAGCTGGTGTAACGGAGTCAGGTTTGTATGCCTCCTTGCTAGCACACATTTTTTTCAGTTCTGTCCACACATTTCTATAGGATTGAGGTCAGGGCTTTGTGATGGCCACTCCAATACTTGACTTTGTTGTCCATTAAGCCATTTTGCCACAACTTTGGAAGTATGCTCGGGGTCATTGTCCATTTGAAGACCCATTTGCGACCATGCTTTAACAAGACTGATGTTTTGAGTTGTTGCTTCAATATATCCACATCATTTTCCTACTTCATGATGCCATCTATTATGTGAATTGCACCAGTCCCTTCAGCAAAGCACCCCCACAACATGATGCTGCCACCCCCGTTCTTCACGGTTGGGATGCGGTTCTTCAGCTTGCAAGCCTCCCCCTTTTTCCTCCAAGCATAACTATGGTCATTATGGCCAAACAGTTCTATTTTTGTTTCATCAGAACAGAGGACATTTCTCCAAAAAATATGATTTTTTTTGGAGCAGTGGCTATTTATCCCCATTTTGGAGCAGTGGCTTCTTCCTTGCTGAGCGGCCTTTCAAGTTATAGGACTCGTTTTACGGTGGATATAGATACTTTTGTGGTCCTTCTGTAGCTCAGTTGGTAGAGCATGGTGCTTGTAACGCCAGGGTAGTGGGTTCGATCCCCGGGACCACCCATACGTAGAATGTATGCACACATGACTGTAAGTCGCTTTGGATAAAAGCGTCTGCTAAATGGCATATATTATTATTATTATTATTATACTTTTGTACCTGTTTCCTCCAGCATCTTCAGAAGGATCTTTGCTGTTGTTCTGGGATTGAATTGCACTTTTCGCACTAAAGTACGTTCATCTCTAGGAGACAGAACGCATCTCCTTTCTGAGTGGTATGACTTCTGCGTTGTCCCATGGTGTTTATGCTTGCGTACTATTGTTTGTACAGATGAACGTGGTACCTTCACGCGTTTGGAAATTGCTCCCAAGGATGAACCAGACTTGTGGAGGTCTACAATTTTTTTCTGAGGTCTTGGCTGATTTCTTTAGATTTTGCCATGATGTCAATCAAAGAGGCACTGAGTTTGAAGTTAGGCCTTGAAATACATCCACACGTATACCTCCAATTGACTCAAATGATGTCAATTAACATATCAGAAGCTTCTAAAGCCATGACATAATTTTCTGGAATTTTCCAAGCTGTTTAAAGGCACAGTCAACGTAATGTATGTAAACTTCTGACCCACTGGAATTGTGATAGTGAATTATAAGTGAAATAATCTGTCTGTAAACAATTGTTGGAAAAATTACTTGTGTCATGCACAAAGTAGATGTCCTAACCTCTTGCCAAAACTATAGTTTGTTAACAAGAAATTTGTGGAGTGGTTGAAAAACAAGTTTTAATGACTCCAACCTAAGTGTATGTAAACATCCGACTTCAACTGTATGTACATAGCTACCTCAATTAACTCGGGCCCCCGCTTATATAGCCAATTTATCGTTACTCATTGTGTATTTATTCCTTGTGTTATTATTTTTAAATTATTTATATATATATTTTTCCTCTGCATTGTTGGGAAGGGCCTGTTAGTAAGCATTTCACTATTGGTCTACACCTGTTGTTTACAAAGTATGTGACAAATAACATTTTATTTGATGTACAGTAATGCCGTGGAAGGCTTGCTTACACCAGTCCAGTCATGTCACAATATATTATGTGCTAGCCATGAGACTAAGAAGAGTACATATTTACATTGCTTGAACATTACTCTTCTTAGTCCTATGGCTAATGATATACATTTTGAGAGTATTCGAACAGCCTTTGTAATTGTCTCCTCTATCCCTAATTCCATGCAAATGGCCATTTGTCTCTCCTGATCTATAGTGATGCTTCCTTGACCCAGAGTAAATTACATATGGATGGTCAGATATGGTTTTTGACACGCTCACTACAGTTGTCCTCCTTTCAGGCTTACAAGCTGCGAGTGACCCACCTGTACCCGCTCAAGCAGCACAGCATTTTGGTCTCGGTTGGGCAGGACGAGCAAGGAGTTAACCCCCTTGTAAGAACATTTGTAGGATGTATTTAATACAGACTATCAAAAATAGAGTGTGTTAGTTTTCTTGGTTATTTGTGAACTGTTATTAAAACCTAGCTGTTTCCCAGAATCTGGACAAGCGAGACAGCAGGAATCCTCTGTGTACCAGAATATTCCCAGCTATTCCTGGGAACAAGCCACCAGAGGTGTCCTGCCTCACTGTACACGAGAACCTCAACTTTATGGCCATTGGTAAGCAGCATTTCTGCGCTACCTGGGGCAGCAGGGTAGCCTAGTGATTAGAGCATTGGATTAGTAACCGGAAGGTTAGCTCGGAACCCCCGAGCTGACAAGGTACAAATCTGTCGTTCTGCCCCTGAACAAATCAAATTCAAATCAAATTTTATTTGTCACATACACATGGTTAGCAGATGTTAGTGCAAGTGTAGCGAAATGCTTGGTCCTAGGGCTCAGGTCCTCCGAGAGAGAGAAAGAAAGAGAGAAAGAGAGAATTAGAGAGCATACTTAAATTCACACAGGACACCAGATAGGACAGGAGAAGTACTCCAGATATAACAAACTGACCCTAGCCCCCCGACACATAAACTACTGCAGCATAAATACTGGAGGCTGAGACAGGAGGGGTCAGGAGACACCCGATAACACCCCCCGGACAGGGCCAAACAGGCATATATTATTATTATTATATATTATATAACCCCACCCACTTTGCCAAAGCACAGCCCCCACACCACTAGAGGGATATCTTCAACTACCAACTTACCATCCTGAGACAAGGCCGAGTATAGCCCACAAAGATCTCCGCCACGGCACAACCCAAGGGGGGGGGGGGGGGCGCCAACCCAGACAGGAAGATCACATCAGTGACTCAACCCACTCAGCGACTCACCCCTCCTAGGGACGGTATGAAAGAGCCCTAGTAAGCCAGTGACTCAGTTCAAGGCCAGGGTCAGTCTTTATTTATTGCAACAATGAAACACAATAATTCATTTTATTCTAAATCAATTTATATGGATGTGGACAAACGCAGAAGGTTGTATTTTCAACCAAACCATATATGCATATTTGCAGGTGATATAACTATATTAACTCCTATGACAATGTATTGAATGTAACTTCTGTACTCAGGTCTGAATTTGGGAGCAGAGATATGTCTCCGTCAGAGAAGCAAACCTTGACTATCTACGACCTGAACAACAAGTTCATCGCCTACAGCACTTCCTTTGACGACATCATCGAAGTTTTGGCCGAGTATGGGGCTCCTTCTACATCCTGACTCGGGACAGAAAGATGTTTGTGCTGCAGGAGAAAGACTCTCAGACCAAGCTAGAGGTGAGGCCAAAGTGCACTGACTGACGTCATGCCTTCTTTTCGCCTCAAACGTATTATGTTAAACTCTGTATCGGATTGAACTGGAAACTGGAGGGCAACAGGTTTTAGATCCCAGGTATCGTTTACTGCCGTTGTGCCATTGAGTAAGGCACTTAACTCTTCAATCTGTCTTTAGATGCTATTCAAGAAGAATCTGTTTGTGATGGCCATAAACTTAGCTAAGAGTCAGCACTTAGACACGGACGGGCTGTGTGAGATCTTCATGTAGTACGGTGACCACCTCTACATGAAGGGGGACCTTGATGGTGCCATCCAACAGTGCATCCGGTAATGCTCACCCAGGGGTCGATGTATCTAACTTCAACTTCATAATATATAGTTAATAATGATAAATAACATTTATATGCAGGATTTAAGTCGCTTCAAGCTCATGTCATAGATGCTGATATAGTTCATATTAAACATGGGATTTTACAGAAAAGTAATCACATAGATTTGGGATTGTATAGCATCAATAAGGAAATGTATATTGTACATAAACACAGCAAAAAAGAAACTGTCTTTCAAAGATAATTACTAAAAATTCAAATAATTTCATCTTCATTGTAAAGGGTTTAAACACCGTGTGTGAAGGTTTACTTTCCGGGCTTTCAGATAATCATGGTCCAGACTAAAGTCTGGGATTAGTTGAGTAGTTGAAGCAGGTGTGTTAGGGATGGCTTGGAACAAAAGCATACACACCCAGTTGCTTTTAAGGACTAGAATCATTACCCATAGAAGGATTTTGGGTTAGAAACTGATGATAGTAATAATAATATATGCCATGTACGACATTATGCCTGTATGGTCTCCCAGCGCACGGACATAATTTAATTTCCCCTTAGACCCCTTCAAAGCAGCGAGAGTGAGGTCCAGTTCGACGTAGAAATTGCCATCAAGGTGCTGCGCCAGGCAGGTTTCCATGGCAAGACCCTGATCCACCACGCTGCACCTCAAGGGCCTGTGTACCGACTACAGCTGGGACACCACGGACAGAGACAGCCTGGACAGAGGCTCGGTGGCAGCCAACAACCGATTAGCCGGTTAGCCGTTAGCTGTTAACAGCTACATCCCCCGGCAGCCGATTAGTCTAGCAGCATTAGCACTTTGGATTTGAGATCCTTTCCCTAATTAAAATGGCTTTACCAATTTAGTCTAAGACAAGTAATACAGCTTATATTGATAAGGATGGTACTATTTATAATGTTAATTACCTTTATTTAACCAGGCAAGTCAGTTAAGAACAAATTCTTATTTTCAATGACAGCCTAGGAACAGTGGGTTAACCACCTGTTCAGGGGCAGAACAACAGATTTTGTCAGCTCGGGGATTTGAACTTGCAACCTTCCAGTTACTAGTTCAACGCTCTAACCACTAGGCTACCCTGCCATTCTATCAAGTTATGGTAAAATGCATATTTCATGGTAATAGTAATAACACTACTCATTGTAGTGGTCAGAACCAGGTGATACCAGGATGCAGGATGGGACATAAACCTAACAACTTAAATGATTAATTTCTCTGAACAGGGGAAATATACCATCACCAAATTCACTGAGAATACATTACAGAGGATGAAGACACAATACTCCGAGCAGCAGCTCTATACTGCTTGTCTGACACAAAGAACTGATATTGTATACTCGTTGCTGGTGTGGGGGGGGTCCGTGGGTGGCTTATGACAATTTATTTAGATTCCTTACTCATTGTTAGGAAAAAGTTTGGTCCAAATCAAATGTTAGATACTATATTTATTGAATATGATATGAACCACACGCATTTCGTTACACTCGCAATAACATCTGCTAACCATGTGTATGTGACCAATAACATTGGATTTGAATCCTTTAAATTAAAATGGCCAATTTGGGTGCAATCAATTAGCTGAATTCTTTTGATCTAATTATATTTCAACAAAATAATGTTGCAGAAATGCTAATCTGATCAATTTCTAACTACAGAAATGATTTCAAAACAATCTGAGATGGTGGGTGTCATGGCTTGCTGAAATTACATGGAACTTGTACCTTTATCTCCCAGGCCAATTCAGAGGAGTTCATCCCTGTGTTTGCTAATAACCCGCAGGAGCTAAGGGCCTTCCTGGAGCACATCATCAAGGTGGAGCCCTTCTTCTCTCAGGGGGTGTACGACATGCTGCTAGTACTACGGCTGCAGGACTGGGCACATGAACAAGACCCTGAGGTGATGGAAACACACACACACGTGTACTGTAAACCGCCATGTGTTCACGCAAACAACCTAAACTTGTATAGATATACAAATGTGCAAAATGTTACAAATGAAATATTAGATGATGTATCTGCAGCCTAAATGACTTTGAATTAAGATTTCAGGATAAACACATTTCCTCAACTTGTAGTGTCACCAGTTCATGTTAAACTATTTATGTGTTTTGTCTTGAGTATCAAACGTTTTATTTTTGTCCGGTCTGTCTGACTGTCTTTCTATTTTCGCTGGCAGAGGAAGAAGGTCCTGCAGGGGGCAGCACTGTCCTTGCTGAGGAGCGACAACACCGTATTTGACAAGGCCCTCGTCCTGTGCCAGATGCACAACTTCAAAGAAGGGGTCCTGTACCTCTATGAGAAGGGCAAGCTGTGAGTCTTCCTGTCTCTAAACCTTTGCAGTCAGAAACACTTCAAATTCCAATATTTCTGCTTCTCTCTGAAGTGTGCATGCGTTGACTCCACCTCGTGGATTTAAAACCATGGAATTGGTGTAGCCGGATTGTCTACCATTTAACACCCAGATCCAATGCTTTAAAATCTGTGATGGAGAGTGAACAAGTGCAGACTATGGGGACTTCATTGGTATGTACTGATATAATTATCAATGATGTCATTTGAATGATGTTATTGTCATGCAGGTGAAAGAGGACCCAAACGCGACTTAACAGAAACAGAGTTTATTAAAGTCCAAAACGGAATAACAGAAATCCTCTAGACTTGTAGAGGGGAAACAACTGGAGAAGCGGCCACAGACTGCAGGTCGCTTCGGGTAGGCGCAGGCCGTAGTCGACTGAGACACCTGCTCACACGCAGCATCTGATGAAGGCACAAAACACGACAGGACAGGGTGATACACAATCACGGCAAAAACACGACAGGACAGGGCGAAACGCAATCACAGCATGGTGAATACAATACAAGGAACCGACGGGACAGGAACGGATCACAAAGGAATAAATAGGGAATCTAATCAGGGAAAGGATCGGGAACAGGTGTGGGAAGACTAAATGATGATTAGGGGAATAGGAACAGCTGGGAGCAGGAACGGAACGACAGAGAGAAGAGAGAGCGAGAGAGTGAGAGAGGGAGGGGAGAGAGAGGGATAGAAGGAGGGAAAGAACCAAACAAGACCAGCAGAGGGAAACGAATAGCATGGGGAGCACAGGGACAAGACATGACAATAAATGACAAACATGACAGTACCCCCCACTCACCGAGCGCCTCCTGGCGCACTCGAGGAGGAATCCTGGCGGCAACGGAGGAAATCATCGATGAGCGAACGGTCCAGCACGCCCCGAGACGGAACCCAACTCCTCTCCTCAGGACCGTAACCCTCCCAATCCACTAGGTATTGGTGACCCCGTCCCGAGAACGCATGTCCATAATCTTATGTACCTTGTAAATAGGTGCGCTCTCGACAAGGACGGGAGGGGGAGGGAAGACGAACGGGGTGCGAAGAAAAGGCTTAACACAGGAGACATGGAAGACAGGATGGACGCGACGAAGGTGTCGCGGAAGAAGCAGTCGCACAGCGACAGGATTGACGACCTGGGAGACACGGAACGGACCAATGAACCGCGGAGTCAACTTACGAGAAGCTGTCGTAAGAGGAAGGTTGCGAGTGGAAAGCCACACTCTCTGGCCGCAACAATACCTTGGACTCTTAATCCTGCGTTTATTGGCGGCTCTCACCGTCTGTGCCCTGTAACGGCAAAGTGCAGACCTCACCCTCCTCCAGGTGCGCTCACAACGTTGGACAAACGCTTGAGCGGAGGGAACGCTGGACTCGGCAAGCTGGGATGAGAACAGAGGAGGCTGGTAACCCAGACTACTCTGAAACGGAGATAACCCGGTAGCAGACGAAGGAAGCGAATTGTGAGCGTATTCTGCCCAGGGGAGCTGTTCTGCCCAAGACGCAGGGTTTCTGAAAGAAAGGCTGCGTAGTATGCGACCAATCGTCTGATTGGCCCTCTCTGCTTGACCGTTAGACTGGGGATGAAACCCGGAAGAGAGACTGACGGACGCACCAATCAAACGACAGAACTCCCTCCAAAACTGTGACGTGAATTGCGGACCTCTGTCTGAAACGGCGTCTAACGGGAGGCCATGAATTCTGAATACATTCTCAATAATGATTTGTGCCGTCTCCTTAGCGGAAGGAAGTTTAGCGAGGGGAATGAAATGTGCCGCCTTAGAGAACCTATCGACAACCGTCAGAATCACAGTCTTCCCCGCAGACAAAGGCAGACCGGTAATGAAGTCTAAGGCAATGTGAGACCATGGTCGAGAAGGAATGGGGAGCGGTCTGAGACGACCGGCAGGAGGAGAGTTACCCGACTTAGTCTGCGCGCAGTCCGAACAAGCAGCCACGAAACGGCGCGTGTCACGCTCCTGAGTCGGCCACCAAAAGCGCTGGCGAATAGACGCAAGAGTGCCTCGAACACCGGGATGACCAGCTAACTTGGCAGAGTGAGCCCACTGAAGAACAGCCAGACGAGTGGAAACAGGAACGAAAAGGAGGTTACTAGGACAAGCGCGCGGCGACGCAGTGTGCGTGAGTGCTTGCTTAACCTGTCTTTCAATTCCCCAGACTGTTAACCCGACAACACGCCCATAAGGAAGAATCCCCTCGGGATCAGTAGAAGCCACAGAAGAACTAAACAGACGGGATAAGGCATCAGGCTTGGTGTTCTTGCTACCCGGACGGTAAGAAATCACAAACTCGAAACGAGCGAAAAACAACGCCCAACGAGCTTGACGGGCATTAAGTCGTTTGGCAGAACGGATGTACTCAAGGTTCTTATGGTCTGTCCAAACGACAAAAGGAACGGTCGCCCCTCCAACCACTGTCGCCATTCGCCTAGGGCTAAGCGGATGGCGAGCAGTTCACGGTTACCCACATCATAGTTGCGCTCAGATGGCGACAGGCGATGAGAAAAATAAGCGCAAGGATGAACCTTATCGTCAGACTGGAAGCGCTGGGATAGGATGGCTCCCACGCCTACCTCTGAAGCGTCAACCTCGACAATGAATTGTCTAGTGACGTCAGGAGTAACGAGGATAGGAGCGGACGTAAAACGTTCTTTTAGAAGATCAAAAGCTCCCTGGGCGGAACCGGACCACTTAAAACACGTCTTGACAGAAGTAAGAGCTGTGAGAGGGGCAGCAACTTGACCGAAATTACGAATGAAACGCCGATAGAAATTAGCGAAACCTAAAAAGCGCTGCAACTCGACACGTGACCTTGGAACGGGCCAATCACTGACAGCTTGGACCTTAGCGGAATCCATCTGAATGCCTTCAGCGGAAATAACGGAACCGAGAAAAGTAACGGAGGAGACATGAAAAGAGCACTTCTCAGCCTTTACGTAGAGACAATTCTCTAAAAGGCGCTGTAGAACACGTCGAACGTGCTGAACATGAATCTCGAGTGACGGAGAAAAAATCAGGATATCGTCAAGATAGACAAACACAAAAATGTTCAGCATGTCTCTCAGAACATCATTAACTAATGCCTGAAAAACAGCTGGCGCATTGGCGAGACCGAACGGCAGAACCCGGTACTCAAAATGCCCTAACGGAGTGTTAAACGCCGTTTTCCACTCGTCCCCCTCTCTGATGCGCACGAGATGGTAAGCGTTACGAAGGTCCAACTTAGTAAAGCACCTGGCTCCCTGCAGAATCTCGAAGGCTGATGACATAAGGGGAAGCGGATAACGATTCTTAACCGTTATGTCATTCAGCCCTCGATAATCCACGCAGGGGCGCAGAGTACCGTCCTTCTTTTTAACAAAAAGAACCCCGCCCCGGCCGGAGAAGAAGAAGGCACTATGGTACCGGCGTCAAGAGACACAGACAAATAATCCTCGAGAGCCTTACGTTCGGGAGCCGACAGAGAGTATAGTCTACCTCGAGGAGGAGTGGTCCCCGGAAGGAGATCAATACTACAATCATACGACCGGTGAGGAGGAAGGGAGTTGGCTCGGGACCGACTGAAGACCGTGCGCAGATCATGATATTCCTCCGGCACTCCTGTCAAATCGCCAGGTTCCTCCTGAGAAGTAGGGACAGAAGAAATGGGAGGGATGGCAGACATTAAACACTTCACATGACAAGAAACGTTCCAGGATAGGATAGAATTACTAGACCAATTAATAGAAGGATTATGACATACAAGCCAGGGATGACCCAAAACAACAGGTGTAAACGGTGAACGGAAAATCAAAAAAGAAATAGTCTCACTGTGGTTACCAGATACTGTGAGAGTTAAAGGTAGTGTCTCAAATTTGATACTGGGAAGATGACTACCATCTAAGGCAAACATGGGCGTAGGCCTGTCTAACGGTCTGAAAGGAATGTTATGTTTCCGAGCCCATGCTTCGTCCATGAAACAACCCTCAGCCCCAGAGTCAATCAAAGCACTGCATGTAGCACCCGAACCGGTCCAGCGTAGATGGACCGACATAGTAGTACAAGATCTAGATGAAGGGACCTGAGTAGTAGCGCTCACCAGTAGCCCTCCGCTTACTGATGGGCTCTGGCCTCTTACTGGACATGAATTAACAAAATGTCCAGCAACTCCGCAATAGAGGCACAGGCGGTTGGTGATCCTCCGTTCCCTCTCCTTATTCGAGATGCGAATCCCTCCCAGCTGCATGGGCTCAGTCTCAAAGCCAGAGGAGGGAGATGGTTGCGATGCGGAGCAGGGAAACACCGTTGATGCGAGCTCTCCTCCACGAGCCCGGTGACGAAGATCTACCCGTCGTTCTATGCGGATGGCGAGAGCAATCAAAGAGTCCACATCTGAAGGAACCTCCCGGGAGAGAATCTCATCCTTAACCACTGCGTGGAGTCCCTCCAGAAAACGAGCGAGCAGCGCCGGCTCGTTCCACTCACTAGAGGCAGCAAGAGTGCGAAACTCAATGGAATAATCCGTTATGGACCGTTCACCTTGGCATAAGGAAGCCAGGGCCCTAGAAGCCTCCCCACCAAAAACTGAACGGTCAAAAACCCGAATCATCTCCTCTTTAAAGTTCTGGAATTTGTTAGAGCAATCAGCCCTTGCCTCCCAGATAGCTGTGCCCCATTCTCGAGCCCGGCCAGTAAGGAGTGAAATGACGTAAGCAACCCGAGCTCTCTCTCTAGAGTATGTGTGGGGTTGGAGAGAGAACACAATCTCACACTGCGTGAGAAAGGAGCGGCACTCAGTGGGCTGCCCGGAGTAGCAAGGTGGGTTATTAACCCTAGGTTCTGGAGGCTCGGCAGGCCAGGGAGTAACAGGTGGCACGAGACGTAGACTCTGGAACTGTCCAGAGAGGTCGGAAACCTGAGCGGCCAGGTTCTCCACGGCATGGCGAGCAGCAGACAATTCCTGCTCGTGTCTGCCGAGCATGGCTCCTTGGATCTCGACGGCAGTGTAACGAGCGTCTGAAGTCGCTGGGTCCATTCCTTGGTCGGTTCCTTCTGTCATGCAGGTGAAAGAGGACCCAAACGCGACTTAACAGAAACAGAGTTTATTAAAGTCCAAAACGGAATAACAGAAATCCTCTAGACTTGTAGAGGGGAAACAACTGGAGAAGCGGCCACAGACTGCAGGTCGCTTCGGGTAGGCGCAGGCCGTAGTCGACTGAGACACCTGCTCACACGCAGCATCTGATGAAGGCACAAAACACGACAGGACAGGGTGATACACAATCACGGCAAAAACACGACAGGACAGGGCGAAACGCAATCACAGCATGGTGAATACAATACAAGGAACCGACGGGACAGGAACGGATCACAAAGGAATAAATAGGGAATCTAATCAGGGGAAAGGATCGGGAACAGGTGTGGGAAGACTAAATGATGATTAGGGGAATAGGAACAGCTGGGAGCAGGAACGGAACGACAGAGAGAAGAGAGAGCGAGAGAGTGAGAGAGGGAGGGGGAGAGAGAGGGATAGAAGGAGGGAAAGAACCAAACAAGACCAGCAGAGGGAAACGAATAGCATGGGGAGCACAGGGACAAGACATGACAATAAATGACAAACATGACAGTTATTCTCTCTCTACGTACCAGCAGATCATGCACTACCACATGCAGAATGAGGAGTACGGCAAAGTGTTGGAGGCCTGCTCCCAGCGCTACGTGACCAGGAAGTGTGCCTGTGGGAGCAGGCGCTGGGCTACTTTGCCCGCAAAGAGGAGAACTGCAAGGCCTACATCAGCCAAGTCGTGCAGCACATCGACCAGAACAATCTGATGCCTCCCTTATTGGGTAAGCTGGTGGCCATTTTTCTCAGTTTTTTCTCCTTCTCTGTAGATGAAGACTCTGGGGCTTTCTGAAGGGACTTCCCCTAGTAGTCACTGTCTGAATTCTTTCAGACCTCACCAACTTAAAATAAACTCAAGTGTTCTTTGCAGTTTTCTGCCTCCACTTCCTTCCTGTTATTGAATGTCTCACTAGCTAGAGTTTTTCTGTTCTGTTACCCTCAAATCAATATATGAAAAACAAGTGCAGATTTATTTCTGTCATATGCGTACATTCATGATAAACGTGCCAGTTGCTCTGTTAAGTAATCTATAGGGCTTTATAAGTTAATAGGAAAAGTAATCGAAGCATTATAACAGAGTTTGAGAATTTTATTGGGCACTGTTGCTAAGTTTTGTGTGTATGTATGTGCTTGTGTGCTTGTCTATGCGCGTGTTGGTCCACAGTGGTGCAGATGCTGGCACACAACTCCACAGCCGCTGTCCTCATCAACAAGCTGCAGAGGGAGACACAGCAGATCGAGGATGACTAGCGCAAAATCCGCCAGTACCGTGAGGAGACGGCCCACCTCCGCACTGAGATCCAGGAACTCAGAAGCAGGTGAGGGAGAGGAAAATCATAGTCAAAGTCCAGTCCAAAAACAAACCCTATCCCCTAGAGCTGGGTCATGTTCACATCCATCCAGTTCTTTGACATCTATGTGGAGTGAAGGCTAAGGGCAGTTTTAGTCCTCCGCACTAAGATACACAAGTACATTCTAAATTTGTTTGATGGCTGAACTTCGAAGGAAATTTAACTACATTCTGAATGTGTTTTTAGTACTGTATTTTTAATGCTACAATGCATTCATTGAAACTATACTGATTTCAAAGTATTTTTTTGTTTCTCTCACCACCTCTTTTCTCACAAGGGCAAAGATTTTCCAGAAGACCAAATGCAGCATGTGTAACAGCCCCCTCGAGCTGCCCTCTCTTCACTTCCTGTGCAGTCATTCTTTCAGTCATTCTTTCCACCACTGCTTTGAAAGCTATGCAGAGAGCGAGGTAGAGTGTTCCACTTGCATACAGGAAAACCGCAAGGTCATGGAAATGCTGCATGCCCAGGACCAGAAGCGAGACCTACACGACCACTTCACCAGACAGGTGGAACACACACACATTTAATTACTTAAATGTTTAACTATTTAAATCACCAATAAAATTTACATTAAAAAATGATCCAAACATTTCAAAGGTCTCTGTATGCAGGGCACACAAGGGTACAGAAAGCACCTCCTTCTCCAAACAGCTAGGCTGTCCACGACAGCTGAAACAGTACAGTACCTAGCCAACTGCTTTGCCGTAATCTGGAGGCCACGCACTGCAAGCCTGTACTTGGCCGAGACTGTCAAATATCAGCAGCACCAGCTTGCACCTACACCTGAGGTTGTCCATGCATGCCATGAGGGGCTGGTATCTAAGAAGCTTGTCGGCAAAGGCCTGCTCCATGTTTTTGTATTTGGCACATAGGAAAAAACAACATCTAACCAGCGTCCTCTTACACAAGAATGTTTATGGATTTGTGCTGTTGGTGAGACTACCTGTCTCACCTCGCTGGCTATTAGGTTGACAAGGCGGTCATGTCTAGCAATGTACAGATCATTGTATGGACAGCAATCATTCACAACATGGGCAGTGGACTCCATTACATTTGACTTCTGTAGAAAACATGGTTTGCAGGGTCCCAGAGTGCTAGATTATACACTATGGTGGAAAATTGCAAGGTTATGTTATAATACCTTTATTGCATCAAATGGTTGTTTTTATGCAACAGATAGAGTATTCTTATAACTATTGTGTGTGTGTTCTACTGAGGATGGGCCTCTGGGAGATAACACTGACAGGAGATTTACGATGTCTTTTGGGTGATAAAACCTAGAGACCACATTCCAGAGTATGAGTTAATGTTTCTGTTCTATATG
Organism: Oncorhynchus gorbuscha; assembly: GCF_021184085.1. Taxonomy (NCBI): domain Eukaryota; kingdom Metazoa; phylum Chordata; class Actinopteri; order Salmoniformes; family Salmonidae; genus Oncorhynchus; species Oncorhynchus gorbuscha. Next base: position 89,068,091 of record NC_060174.1, read on the forward strand.
GCACCAGGGAGAGATGACCCCAGGGCCAGACCCTGGTCTGTACACAAAGATGACTGTTTTTACAGCAGATACTATCTGCTGTGAATTATATCAAATCAAAATGTATTTGTCACATGCGCCGAACAAAACAGGTGTAGTAGACCTTACAGTGAAATGCTTACTTACAGGGTCTAACCAATGGTGCGGGGAAGAAAGGTATACGTGTGTGTGTGTGTGTGTGTGTGTGTGTGTGTGTGTGTGTGTGTGTGTGTGTGTGTGTGTGTGTGTGTGTGTGTGTGTGTGTGTGTGTGTGTGTGTGTGTGTGTGTGTGTGTGTGTGTGTGTGTGTGTGTGTGTGTGTGTGTGTGTGTGTGTGTGTGTGTGTGTGTGTGTGTGTGTGTGTGTGTGTGTGTGTGTGTAAATCAAAAGATTTAGATGCACTATTGTAAAGTGGCTGTTCCACTGGATGTCATAAGGTGAATGCACCAATTTGTAAGTCGCTCTGGATAAGAGCGTCTGCTAAATGACTTAAATGTAATGTAAATGTAAATATCCAGACACCTGTTAGTCAGGCTTATTGAGGTAGTATGTACATGTAGGTATCGTTAAAGTGACTATGCATATATGATGAACAGAGAGTAGCAGACGCGTAAAAAGAGGGGTTGGCGGGTCGTGGGACACAATGCACCATAGCCAATGTGCAGGAGCACTAGTTGGTCAGGCCATTTAGGTAGTATGTACATGAATGTATAGTTAAAGTGACTATGCATATAAGATAAACAGAGAGTAGCAGCAGCGTAAGAGGGGCTGGGGGAGGGGCACACAATGCAAATAGGCCGGGTAAGCATTTGGTTACCTGATCAGGAGTCTTATGGCTTGGGGGTAAAAACTGTTGAGAAGCCTTTGTGTCCTAGACTAACACCCCGGTACCACTTGCCATGCGGTAGTAGAGAGAACAGTCTATGACTGGGGTGGCTGGGGTCTTTGACAATTTTTAGGGCCTTCCTCTGACACCGACTGGTGTAGAGGTCCTGGATGGCAGGCAGCTTTTCCCCAGTGATGTACTGGGCCGTACGCACTACCCTCTGAAGTGCCTTGTGGTTGGAGGCCAAGCAATTGCCGTACCAGGCAGTGATGCAACCGGTCAGGATGCTCTTCATGTTGCAGCTGTAGAACCTTTTGAGGATCTCGGAACCCATGCCAAATCTTTTTAGTTTCCTGAGGGGGAATAGGCTTTGTCGTGCCCTCTTCACGACTGTCTTGGTGTGTTTAGACCAATCTAATTTGTTGTTGATGTGGACTCCAAGGAATTTGAAGCTCTCAACCTGCTCCACTACAGCCCCGTCAATGAGAATGGGGATGTGCTCGGTGCTCTTTTTCCTGTAGTCCACAATCATCTCCTTAGTCTTGGTTATGTTGAGGGATAGGTTGTTATTCTGGCACCACCCGGCCAGGTCTCTGACCTCCTCCCTACAGGCTGTCTCGTCGTTGTCGGTGATCAGGCCTACCACTGTTGTGTCGTCAGCAAACTTAATGATGGTGTTGGAGTCGTGCCTGGCCATGTAGTCGTGGGTGAACAGGGAGTACAGGAGGGGACTGAGCATGCACCCCTGGGGGGCTCCAGTGTTGAGGATCAGCGTGGCAGATGTGTTGCTACCTACCCTCACTACCTGGGGGCAGCCTGTCAGGAAGTCCATGATCCAGTTGCAGAGGGAGGTGTTTTGTCCCAGAATCCTTAGCTTGGTGATGAGCTTTGAGGGTACTATGGTGTTGAACGCTGAGCTGTAGTCACTGAACAGCATTCTCACATAGGTGTTCCTTTTGTCCAGGTGGGAAAGGGCAGTGTGGAGTGCAATAGAGATTGCATCATCTGTGGATCCGTTTGGGCGGTATGCAAATTGGAGTGGGTCTAGGGTTTCTGGGATAATGGTGTTGATGTGAGCCATACCAGCCTTTCAAAGCACGTCATGGCTACGGACGTGAGTGCTACGTGTCTGTAGTCATTTAGGCAGGTTGCCTTTGTGTTCTTGGCCACAGGGACAATGGTGGTCTGCTTGAAGCATGTTGGTATTACAGACTCAATCAGGGACATGTTGAAAATGTAAATGTAGACACCTGCCAGTTGGTCAGCACATGCCCGGAGCACACGTCTGGTAATCTGTCTGACCCTTGTGTATGTTGACCTGTTTAAAGGTCTTACTCACGTCGGCCACGGAGAGCGTGATCACACAGTCATCCGGAACAGCTGATGCTCTCATGCATGCCTCGGTGTTGCTTGCCTCGAAGTGAGCATAGAAGTGATTTAGCTTGCCTGGTAGGCTCGTGTCACTGGGCAGCTCACGGTTGTGCTTCCCTTTGTAGTCTGTAATAGTTTGCAAGCCCTGCCACATCCGACGAGCATCGGAGCCGGTGTAGTATGATTCAATCTTAGTCCTGTATTGAGTCTCTGCCTGTTTGATGGTTCGTCACAGGGCATAGCGGGATTTCTTTTAAGCTTCCGGGTTAGAGTACCGCACCTTGAAAGCGGCAGCTCTAGCCTTTAGCTCAGTGCGAATGTTGCCTGCAATCCATGGCTTCTGGTTGCGGTATGTACGTACAGTCACTGTGGGGACAACGTCTTCAATGCACTTATTGATAAAGCCAGTGACTGATGTGGTGTATTCCTCAATGTCATCGGAAGAATCCCGGAACATGTTCAAGTCTGTGATAGCAAAGCAGTCCTGTAGTTTAGCATCTGCTTCATCTGACCATTTTTTTTATAGACCGAGTCACTGGTGCTTCCTGCTTTAAGTTTAGCTTGTAAGCAGGAATCAGGAGGATAGAGTTGTGGTCGGATTTACCAAATGGAGGGCGAGCGAGAGCTTTGTACGCGTCTGTGTGTGGAGTACATGTGATCTAGAATTTTTCCCTCTGGTTGCACATTTAACATGTTGATAGAGATTTGGTAGAACTGATTTAAGCTTTCCTGCATAAAAGTCTCCGGGCCCTAGGAGCGCCGCCTCTGGGTGAGTGGTTTCCTGTTTGCTTATTTCCTTATACAGCTGACTGAGTGCGTTCTTAGTGCCAGTATCTGTCTGTGGTGGTAAATAAACAGCCACGAAAAGTATAGCTGAGAACTCTCTAGGCAAGTAGTGTGGCCTGCAGTTTATCACAATATACTCTACTTCAGGCGAGCAAATCTAGAGACTTCCTTAGATTTCGTGCACCAGCTGTTGTTTACAAATATGCACAGACCGCCCCCCTTCGTCTTATCTGCCGGTGCAGTGTGTATCCATGTATCCATATATCCATGTCGTCATTCAGCCATGATTCCGTGAAGCATAGAATATTACAGTTTTTGATGTCCGATTGGTAGGATATTCGTGATCGTACCTCATCTAGTTTATTGTCCAATGATTGCATGTTGGCGAGTAATATTGACGGTAACGGCATCTTTCCTAGTTGTCTTCTGCGGGTCCGGACGAGGCATCCGGCTCTTCGTCCTCTGCATCGCTTCCTTTTGCGAATAATTGGGATGTCTGCCCTGTGGAGTGTTTGGAGAATATCGTGTGAGTCCTGCTTGTTGTTGTTGTTGAAGAAATCTTTGTCTAATACGAGTGATCACTGTCCTGATATCCAGAAGCTCTTTTCTTCCGTAAGATACTGTTGCAGAAACATTATGTACAAAATAATTTACAAATATCGCGGAAAAATTCCACATAATAGCACAATTGTTTAGGAGACGGCCATCTCCTCCGGCGCCATCTTGGAGAGAGTGTAGGTATCTTTCATACAAATCTTAACCTTGTGACCCATTCTATATATCTGTTGTTCGTCATGTAGGTTGAAAGGGGTGTATCTCGGCTATAAAATACCTTTGTATGTTTGTCTCGGGGCTCTCAACGAATCATCTGAGTGTGATTCGTCTACCAGCCATCGCTATTGCAAAGCTCTCACTAATAAAAACTTAGTTTAAGTATAACTCTGACTTGTGTGATAAGTTTGTCTCTCCTCTGATAGTAAAGAAATTAACCACCACAACAGACACACACTGTCACGCCCTGACCTTAGAGATCCTTATTATTCTCTATGTTTGGTTAAGTCAGGGTGTGACTCGGGTGGGAAATTCTATGTTTTCTATTTCTTTGTTTTTGGCCGAGTGTGGTTCCCAATCAGAGGCAGCTGTCTATCGTTGTCTCTGATTGGGAATCATACTTGGGCAGCCTGTTTTCCACCTGAGTTTGTGGGATCTTGTTTTCTGTTTAGTTTCTTAGCTTTACAGAACTGTGCGCTTTCGTTATTTGTCGTTATTATTTTGTTTTGGTGTCATCAATAAAAAGATTATGTACGCCTACCACGCTGAGCCTTGGTCCACTCTTCATTCTACAAATGAGAGCCGTAACACACACACAACATGGAAATACACTCTTTGCTTGCCTTGTTTTATTTTTCAATAATTTGTTGTTAGAGTTTTGCTTCCACTTTGAAATTAGAGTATTTTGTCTAGATTGTTGACCAAAAATTACAATTAAATCCATTTTAATCACACTTGATTAAGTTGAGGGGTGTGAATACATTCTGTACACACTGTATCGCTGCTTTAAAAAGTGTGATGTGTCTTGCTGTCTTCAGAAGCCAACTCCAATCTCTCTGTGGTTTGTGGGTGGAAGAAGCACATCATGCATCTTTTTTTGAGCTAGCTCTCATGTGTATGACAGTTTAACTTTTGATCGGTCTGGCAAGCTATGGCATGATGGTAAACTGGTTGATTTTTAAGAGAAATTCCACAGAAAAACTGTTATTCTCAAGATGTCCCCTCCAACTGTTTATTCTCCTATTCACCTTGAGCACCACAACACATTCAGGTAAGTTACTTTGCTTGAAATAATTGGGCTGCGTCTAATTTGAAAAATACAGAAGGCAGTGATTTTTGTTGATCAAATTGTTTTATGTAGATTATTATAATGGGTAAATCTCAATCATCAGCATTTGGTCCCCTTTTTCTGTCTTAAAACTTTTGGCATCTCATCCTATCAGTCTGTCCGTTTATTGGGTATTGGTGAACATGTAATTCATTACATTGTATTTGCTTTTCTGTAATCCTTAAGAGTATTGACGATATAAGTAACATAAAATAAAAAATCTGCATCGAAATCCGTGAGTTTAAAGTAGAGGAATTATTATTATATATTAGGAAGGTGACCGAGCTACAGCAGTGTTTGTCAGACCATGAGAAATCCCGAAAATCTTCTCACGAAAAGGTCTATGGCATCCGAATGGTTTGGCCTACGAAGTAATCGGGGTTAACAATGTGTCCAAAAAAACACACATATTTCCTGAGCTTTCTTATATCTCCTAGATATAGGACAGACACTTCAGAACCTTATTCTTCATGATTCATTGTTTTACTGTCTCCTTTGCCATTTATGTGTTATTAAATATGTTTCTATAGTAGTAAAGGCCGAATTAACTATTTTATCAAATCATTTGAAATATTATTTTTAAACCTAAAGGAGTTCAAAAATGTATAAATCAATACATCAAATTGCTATATGGTATGACCATCTTAAAACAATTCCATATATTAGCTTCGTAGAACTTGCCCCACCCCTCAACGGCTTAGACTTTTAGAGGTTCTGCATATAAACTCTGATTCACTAGGTCTAGGATATGAGTTGAGGTTTAAACTAAATGGCACTGCATCGCTTCATACAGCATGGCAAAGTATATTGGCCATTTTTTTCATATATTTCAAGGGTTGTGTACTGTAGCGTTCAAAAGGAACTCATACTCCAAGCCATGAAAAATAAATAACCCAAGGAGGCCGAGATGCAAAAATAATTAATTTAATCCATGCTCGAAATAATACAACAAGTGAAAGTGCAAAGTGCATGGATTCAATTAATGATGTTATTTTTGCATCTTGCCCTCCTTGGGTTATTTCTTTTCTATGGTTTTGAGTGTGAGTACCTTTGAACTCTACAGATATTTTATTTTCCACGCACCAGTCGCATTTCATTCTAGCCTGAGCGCAAACCCTCATACTGGCTTTCTAAGGATGGTGTAGCTACTACCATATTTTCTGTCTAACAAATACCCCCCATTCCATTCATTAATTGTAGGACACTGAGTTTTTACTGTAAAAGACACAAAAAATCTAATTTTATCAGTCACATGCGCCGAATACAACAGGTGTAGACCTTACAGTGAAATGCTTACTTACGAGCCTCTAGCCAACAATGCAGTTCAAAAAAATTTGCCATGTGGTAGCAGAGAGAACAGTCTATGACTAGAGTGGCTGGACTCTTTGACCCTTTTTAGGGCCTTCCTCTGACACCGCCTGGTATAGAGGTCCTGGATGGAAGGAAGCTTGGCCCCAGTGATGTACTGGGCCGTTCGCACTACCCTCTGTAGTGCATTGCCGTCGGAGGCCGAGCAATTGCCATACCAGGCAGTGATGCAACCAGTCATGCTCTCAATGGTGCAGCTGTAGAGCCTTTTGAGGATCTGAAGACCCATGACAAATTTTTTCAGTCTCCTGAGGGGGAATAGGTTTTGTCGTGCCCTCTTCACAACTGTCTTGGTGTGGATGGACCATGTTAGCTTGTTGATGATGTGGACACCAAGGAACTTGAAGCTCTCAACCTGCTCCACTGCAGCCCTGTCAATGAGAATGGGGGCGTGCTCAGTCCTCTTTTTCCTGTAGTCCACAATCATCTCCTTTGTCTTGATCACATTGAGGTAGAGGTTGTAGTCCTGGCACCACACAGCCAGGTCTCTGACCTCCCAATAGGCTGTCTTGTCGTTGTCTGTGATCAGGCCTACCACTGTTGTGTCATCGGCAAATTGAATGATGGTGTTGGAGTCGTGCCTGGCCGTGCAGTCATGAGTGAACAGGAAGTACAGGAGGGGACTGAGCATGCACCCCTGAGGGGCCCCTGTGTTGAGGATCAGCGTGGCGGATGTGTTGTTACCTACCCTTACTACCTGGGGGCGGCCCGTCAGGATCTTCAGGATCCAGTTGCAAAGGGAGGTGTTTAGTCCCAGGGTCTTTAGCTTATTGATGAGCTTTGAGGGCACTTTGGTGTTGAATGCTGAGCTGTAGTCAATGAATAACATTCTCAGATAGGTGTTCCCTTTGTCCAGGTGGGAAAGGGCAGTGTGGAGTGCAATTGAGATTGTGTCATCTGTGGATCTGTTGGGGAGGAATGCAAATTGCTGTGGGTCTGGGGTTTCTTGGATGATGGTGTTGATGTGAGCCATGACCAGCCTTTCAAGGCACTTCATGGCTACAGACGTGAGTGCTACGGGTCGGTAGTTGTTTGGGCACTTAATGTTCTTGGGCACAGGGACTATGTTTGTATTACAGACTCGGACAGGGAGAGGTTGAAAATGTCAGTGAAGACACTTTTGTTGTTATTCTGTCTCTCACTGTTCAAATAAACCTACCATTAAAATTATAGACTGATCATTTATTTGTCAGTGGGCAAACGTACAAAATCAGCAGGGGATCAAATACTCCCCCCCCCTCACTGTATCGGCGGACGTAAGGGAATGCATGTCTTTATATGAGACCAGGTTGCTTGTTGTGCAGTAAGAAGGAAGGAACATTTTACATTGGCAGTTAGAATTAAAACGACAAAGGAGAACATCGTTCTGAGAGAAGCCTTACTTGACATACAGACTAGATCCATGAGAGAGAATCTGGTACTTACAGGTATCCAAGAGAAAGAAGGAGAGGTTCCTGACTCTGTAGTTAGAGAGTTCCTCCTTACAGCGCTTCAGATTCCAACCGAAACTATCGACAAAATCCAACTCAAACGTGTACACTGCTTCATACAGAGAGGGCAGAGGTATGAACACCCAATCGTTGCAAAATGTGCTTTCCTTAAGATAAAATCATGGTTAAAAGCCTGGGTGAAAGACTTGCTTGCACGAAAATAGGCATGCATGACCAGTTCCCGAAGGAAATTCCAGAACGGCGTAAATTTTGTTTCCAACTGTCAAGGAAAATAGATTCAAGAGAAACTGTATATTGATAAACAGTTGTTCAGAGACACAGACTACTCCATGGCTATTTTCAAAATTACAAATTTCTCATAAAGGTGGCAAATAAGGAAACACACAATTCTAGCCCGGTTATGGATTGTAATAATACAACAAAAAATATAGCTTTTCTATCTATCTTAAAATAGAACTAATTGGAACACTAAAGCACTAATTCAACATCGTGGAGATAAAAACTCAGTAAACAGAAGGCACGGTATGTATGGATGAATGGTGTGGTGTGTGTTTTTTGGTGTTTGGGAAAGTGTGGCGTTGAGTGAGAAAGGAAATGGTTGCATTTCCCAGAACCAATGTATTGCTGTGAGCAGGGGTTGTGAGGGAGCTTTCAATGTTGTTCAGATGAGGGACATACATTTTATAATGGATTATACATCACATTTATTTATTGTCCTATCATGGTGAAACAGCGTTTTAAAATAAATTATACACATAATTTATTTATTGTCCTATCATGGGGATCCCGGTGGGCTGCCCCCACCCAGGCAGTGGCAGTGCTGGCAACACTAGGTGCAGTAACCCATGGGGAGGGGGTAACACTCGGACATTCAGAGAGGGGGAATATTATTGTGGCCCTGGTGGCACAAAATCAAAGGTCTGACTGCACGGAGATGCTTGGGAATATGGTCAGTACGGGGGACCATGTTGTGGGTGTTTCATGTGAAGGGGGTATATCTGATCTCCATCATCTGGGACATTACAATGGTAAAGCTAATGCCCATTTTTTTGCACAGTTTTATATGCCTTCTCATACAGCTGCAACTGTATATGCGTTCGTAAATCAAGACCTTTCTTGAGTTGGGCTCAGGGATGGTGCAAATGTTGAGAATCTGAGTATATGGTTGTTGTGGGGGAAAGGGGTTGAGTGTGTAAGAGTGTGTGTGGGTGTGTGTGTATCCCACAACTGTTGCCAGGGAGTAAAAGACGTTAGGGACAATATAATATGATTCAAAAGAATTGTTTGCTAATATAATAATTGCTTGCCATAATGTAATTTTGGTAATGGTGAGAGGTAAAAATCCTTAGCATAAATTGCCAACATTACTACAAATATCAATAGCTAATTTTGGAAAATAACAAACAGGATTTGAAAAATATATATACAGTTGAAGTCAGCAGTTTACATACACCTTAGCCAAATACATTTAAACTCAGTTTTATAAACTGAAAAGTTAGGATCACCACTTTATTTTAAGAAAGTGAAATGTCAGAATAATAGGAGTGTGATTTGTTTAAGCTTTCATTTTTTTCATCACATTCCCAGTGGGTTAGATGTTTACATACACTAATTTGTATTTGGTAGCATTGCCTTTAAATTGGTTCACTTGGGTCAAACATTTTGGGTAGCCTTCCACAAGCTTCCCACAATAGGTTGGGTGAATTTTGTCCCATTCCTCCAGACAGAGCTGGTGTAACGGAGTCAGGTTTGTATGCCTCCTTGCTCACACATGCTTTTTCTGTTCTGCCCACACATTTTCTATAGGATTGAGGTCAGGGCTTTGTGATGGCCACTCCAATACCTTGACTTTGTTATCCTTCAGCCATTTTGCCACAACTTTTGAAGTATGCTTGGGGTAATTGTCCATTTGGAAAACCCATTTGCGACCAAGCTTTAACTTCCTGACTGATGTCTTGAGATGTTGCTTCCATATATCCACATAATTTTCCTACCTCATGATGCCATCTATTTTGTGACGTGCACCAGTCCCTCCTGCAGCAAAGCACCCCCACAACATGATACTGCCACCCCTGTGCTTCACGGTTGGGATGGTGTTCTTCAACTTGCAAGCCTCCCTCTTTTTTCCTCTAAACATAACAATAGTCATTATGGACAAACAGTTCTGTTTTTGTTTCATCAGACCAGAGGACATTTCTCCGAAAAGTACGATAGATTAGATTATCGGACACGCAACAAGAAGGTCTGATTTCAGTATTACTGAAACCGGATCCAAGTGGTACATATAAAGAACAAGTCCATTTAAAAAAATTGGAGGCCTCTTACACCTCAGTGTTGTGATGCAAAAATTCTAGCTTAATGCTTGGATTTGTCACGACTTCAGCCGAAATCAGCCCCTCTCCTTGTTCAGGCGGCGTTCGGTGATCGACGTCACTGGCTTTCTAGCCATCGCCGCTCCATTTTTCATATATACATTTGTCTTGTTTCCATACACACCTGGTTTTCATTTCCCCAATTAAGCTACTTGTATTTAACCCTCTGTTTCCCATCATGCTTTGTGTGTAATTGTTTTCATGTTAGGTGGTGTTAGTTTACGCGGTCTACTTTTATGTTCCTTTTTTGAGCGCGTTTGTTTCATGTAGTGCTCTCGTTTCTTGGAACTGTAATAAAAGTGTGCCTGTTCATTTTAATCTGCTCTCCTGCACTTGACTTCGTTGCCAATACACCATCCTGACAGAATTACACACCTTTAATGGAGTCAGCAGGAGCAGGTACCCGGTTAGAGGAGTCGAGGAGTGCGTCCAGGAACATTCGGCCATGTTACAACATCTTGGCAGGAGCATATAATTAAAAAGGAGTTGTTAGATATTATTCAGGCTTTTTACACGGACGATACATTGGAGATAATATAAGACAAGCACTGGAAACAATAGAATACTATGAAACATCAGGGACACCAGGCCATGTTTTCATAGTTGATTTTGAAAAGGCTTTTGATAAAGTACGACTGGAGTTTATTTATAAATGCCTAGAATATTTCAATTTTGGAGAATCTCTTATAAAATGGGTTCAAGTTATGCATAGGTCACCCTAGGTGTAAAATAGTAAGTAATGGCTACATCTCAGAAAGTTTTAAACTGTCAAGAGGAGTAAAACAAGGTTGTCCACTATTGGCATATCTATTTATTATTGCCATCGAAATGTTAGCCGTTCAAATTAGATCCAACAATAATATTAAGGGATTAGAAATCCGTGGCTTAAACACAAAGCTGTCATTTTACACTGATTCATGTTTTCTTTTTAAACCACAATTAGAATCCCTCCACAGCCTCATAGAGGATCTAGATACTTTTTCTAACCTCTCTGGATTAAAACCAAATTATGATAAGTGTAGTATATTATGTATTGGATCACAAAAAATGCCACTTTTACATTACCGTGTAGTTTGCCAATTAAATGTTCTGACGGGGATGTGGACATACTCCGTATACAAATCTCGAACGAAATAAATGATCTTACTCCAATACATTTTTATAAAAAGTTAGCAAAAATAGATCTTGCTACCATGAAAAGGAAAATACCTGTCTATTTGTGGAAAAATCACCCTGATCTTTAGTCATATCACAGTTGACCTACCTGCTTTTTAAATTATATGAACAAAAAATATTCAATTTTTATTTGGAATGGCAAGCCAGGCAAAATTAAAAGGACCTAATTATAGATTGCTCAAAAAAATAAAGGGAACACTTAAACAACACAATGTAACTCCAAGTCAATCACACTTCTGTGAAATCAAACTGTCCACTTAGGAAGCAACACTGATTGACAATAAATTTCACATGCTGTTGTGGAAATGGAATAGACAACAGGTGGAAATTATAGGCAATTAGCAAGACATCCCCCAATAAAGGAGTGGTTCTGCATGTGGTGACCACAGACCACTTTTCAGTTCCTATGCTTCCTGGCTGATGTTTTGGTCACTTTTGAATGCTGGCAGTGCTTTCACTCTAGTGGTAGCATGAGACGGAGTCTACAACCCACACAAGTGGCTCAGGTAGTGCAGCTCATCCAGGATGGCACATCAATGTGAGCTGTGGCAAGAAGGTTTGCTGTGTCTGTCAGCGTAGTTTCCAGAGCATGGAGGCGCTACAAGGAGACAGGCCAGTACATCAGGAGATGTGGAGGAGGCCGTAGGAGGGCAACAACCCAGCAGCAGGACCGCTACCTCCGCCTTTGTGCAAGGAGGAGCAGGAGGAGCACTGCCAGAGCCCTGAAAAATGACCTCCAGCAGGCCACAAATGTGCATGTGTCTGCTCAAACGGTCAGAAACAGACTCCATGAGGGTGGTATGAGGGCCCGACGTCCACAGGTGGGGGTTGTGCTTACAGCCCAACACCGTGCAGGATGTTTGGCATTTGCCAGAGAACACCAAGATTGGCAAATTCGCCACTGGCGCCCTGTGCTCTTCACAGATGAAAGCAGGTTCACACTGAGCACGTGACAGACGTGACAGAGTCTGGAGACGCCGTGGAGAACGTTCTGCTGCCTGCAACATCCTCCAGCATGACCGGTTTGGCGGTGAGTCAGTCATGGTGTGGGGTGGCATTTCTTTGTGGGGCCGCACAGCCCTCCATGTGCTCGCCAGAGGTAGCCTGACTGCCATTAGCTACCGAGATGAGATCCTCAGACCCCTTGTGAGACCATATGCTGGTGCGGTTGGCCCTGGGTTCCTCATAATGCAAGACAATGCTAGACCTCATGTGGCTGGAGTGTGTCAGCAGCTCCTGCAAGAGGAAGGCATTGATACTATGGACTGGCCTGCCCGTTCTCCAGACCTGAATCCAATTGAGCACATCTGGGACTTCATGTCTCGCTCCATCCACCAACAGACTGTCCAGGAGTTGGCGGATGCTTTAGTCCAGGTCTGGGAGGAGATCCCTCAGGAGACCATCCGCCACCTCATCAGGAGCATGTCCAGGCGTTGTAGGGAGGTCATACAGGCACGTGGAGGCCACACACGCTACTGAGCATCATTTTGACTTGTTTTAAGGACATTACATCAAAGTTGGATCAGCCTGTAGTGTGGTTTTCCACTTTAATTTTGAGTGTGACTCCAAATCCAGACCTCCATGGGTTGATAAATTTGATTCAAGAATGGCCCTTTTCCCTTTATTCAGATTACAGCTGCTCACTTTCAGTTGTTTGAAAACAAATAATCTCCAAAATATTGTTATTTTTTAAACAAGCTTTAGAAAGTTGGTTGCAATTTCAGTTTAATCCACCTGAAGAGACAGAACAAATAATACAACAAATATTGTGGTTAAACTCAAATATACTAATTGATTAAAAAAAAACAGTTTTTGATAACATTATAAAAAAGAAAAATTTTGTGAATTAATTTAACACACCTGCTCCCCATTCACACCTGAGACCTTAACACTAACGAGTCACATGACACCGGGGAGGGAAAATGGCTAATTGGGCCCAATTTGTACATTTTCACTTAGCGGTGTACTCACTTTTGTGGCCAGTGGTTTAGACATTAATGGCTGTGTGTTGAGTTATTTTGAGGGGACAACAAATTTACACTGTTATACAAGCTGTACACTCACTACTTTACATTGTAGCAAAGTGTCATTTCTTCAGTATTGTTACATGAAAAGATATACTCAAATATTTACAAAAATGTGAGGGGTGTACTCAATTTGTGATATACTGTATATTTACCCCCAAAATATATGGGGGATTGGAAATGATGCAGACAATTACATTGATGGAAGCAACAATCTTTCCACAATATTAAAGCTGACCCACCCCTAATTTTTCTTTTAAAGACAAAGGTTAGGTGAATTGAGTTAAGTTTAGAACAAGGGTTAGAGTTTGCAAAAATGCTACAGTTGTCCCCGACATGACCAGAACATGCACATTTTGGATTGCTAGACTATAGCGGATTACGCACTCCCATCCTTTCCGATAAACCTCCCCAAGGTTGTTTCTGTCTCAAGTAACTAGACCATTAGTAGGTATCATACTTCTTGGAGGTGCTCAGAAATATGTAAAGTAGATTTTGTATTGCTCTATAGCTAGGCTGTGCTAACATGGCCATGATGTAAGTCTCTCACTCTTCCTCTCTCTTACAGGCAGGCCTGAAGTCCCAGGAGAAGGTATATGGGCTATATTAAACAAACCCATACAGTTTTCTGGATCCAGTATACCTTTGAAACTAATCAAAACAGTGGAATGGCGTCACAAAAGTGGAAACTCCCAGACATTCTGTCTTCTCCATAAAATGGATGGGAACATCACCAACATATTCCCTGCATGCAATGGCACTGCACACTTCCTTTCCCACAATAAAACCTTTGTTATATACTCAGTGAGGGCAGAGGATGAAGGTGTCTATGAAGAAAGAGTGATTTATAAGAATAACACTATGGTCTCATTAAATATATCACTGTCAATCATTTGTAAGTACAGCATATTACCCTAACCCATTTTTACCTGTCTGTCTTTCTACACAGTAATGCCAACTGTGCTTCAGATTCAGTGGAAATCCAGACATAGATATATGGAAATCACTAATAGATAAATCCAAGACTGTATTCATGGGGAGCACATGTCCATATAATGGAAGTCACAAAAGTTTGCCAGAGTAAAACAAGTCAGACACATTACCTATTGGATTCAAATTCAGAGATTCACAACAGATGAATGTTTTGGTCTCTTTAGCTCCTCCCTCCACCCTGCACATCAGCGTAAACTTATCCCACGCGCTGCTAACAATGACCTGTGAGGTCAAGGGGTCAAACCTCTCCTACTGGTGGCTGAAGGATGACCATCCCTTCCTCACGGATTCCAGATTGTTATTGGGTGAGAGAAACCAAACCTTACAGGTGAACAACCTGACCAAGGCTGAATGTGGGAAATACACCTGCTTGGTGGCCAACAAGGCAGGCCAGTCACGGGGCCACTTCCAACTCACAGGTGAGAGCAACATAAAAAATATCCCCTAAACTTAACCTTTGCCTATGTCCATCATAGGAACATACTGGCAGTGTTCCAAGCTGACCACGTTGCAGTCGCCTGCCAGATCTTACAATGCCTAGATAGGTGTTACACATGTCAGCCAACCACATTGTATGATATAGCAATCTGATGCCTGACTGCGAAGTTGATGGCGGTGCACGCAGCCATTGGTTGATACGTGCAACCCAACTGCAATATAGTCGGTCTGGAACATAACCTAAACATAACCCTAAACTGAAACCAAACCTCTGTCCAGCAAAGGAACAAAATTACACATAATAATAATTCATATTGTCATTACTAATTGTGGATGATCAGTATACAAATGCCAGTTTGTTCTATCTGTTCTATTTGTGGGCAGATAACCAATCCTCTGTGTGTAAGGATGGAATTGTCCGAGCCACACTGCCGATAGGCCAGAGAGAAGTTCTAATCATGGTAATATTGGGCATCTGCATATTCGGCCTGCTCATCATCATTGCCTGCATCAGGAGATATCACCAGGGTAAATAGTGTCATTTACCGCAGTAATTAAAAGTCTGTTTAGTAATGGCTGTTATGGTGGTTTCATGAAATTAAAAACAATATTTCTGTTTTTTGGCAAGGTAGAAATACGGAAGCATCTGGCAGGTATGGTTTTAGCCCCTTTCTCAAGATCGTTTGGTAACACTTTACTAAGGCCTGCACATATAATCCTTTTATAATATGTAATATGAGCCATTATAATGTCATACACTTAGGCTTATAATGTGATGTCTATGTGTCTACCGTGCTTCTACACCCGCATTGCTTGCTGTTTGGGGTTTTAGGCTGGGTTTCTGTACAGCACTTTGAGATATCAGCTGATGTACGAAGAGCTATATAAATACATTTGATTTGATTTGATTATGTATCTATCTCAAATGGCTGTTTATTAATCAGGTCATGCATTTTATGACAATGTATTGTACAATGTATTATACCTGAAAAGTGTTATTTATTGTTTTTATACTTCTATACACACATCTATGGATAAAATACCATCCATTCTGTTATTTCATTTTCCTGTCATATTGTATTTGGACAGGACTTTGCAACAACGAGCAGCATCCTGTCAGAAACAGGAGAGGTACAAACAACATAACTTAAAGAAAGCATCTGTTTTTAGGAATGATCAAATATCATCACTATATTATACTACTATTGTAATAATGCCAAAGATTAACTGGATTAAAACCGATAAATTGTTTTTAGGAAGGAGAGACAGAGACACCCCTGTGTCCGAAAATCATGTGTATGATGAGATTGGAGATGAAGAGGTAAAAAAATACAATAACATTAACAAAGGGTTATTACTTGGTCACTCAATTAAGCAGTGTGGACCATTGATAAAATGCCTTAGCTCGGTGCATTCTTGTGTATGTGTGTCATCTCTAGGAGCAGCTTGAACAAGAGGTGGTGATCCCATTGCCATGCGTCTACACAGACTTCCTTCCAAACAGAAAACAAGCAGAGCCCCTAAAGGACTTTGGGTACTCCACCATTGGGCCAGCTAGCCTAAGTGGAGTCACAGTGATCGAGGCAAGCGAACAAGGTCTTGAATGTAGGTTCCTAGTGGAGACAGCGTAGCATACTAAAAATATCTAATAAAATTGTATTTGTCACATGCGCCAAATACAATAGGTGTAGACTTTACCATGGGATGCTTAGTTACGAGCCCTTTCCCAACAATGCAGAGTTAAAAACGTAAGAAAAATCTGCTAAAAAAAGTAAATAGTAACAAAATAAAGACTATATTTTATTTATTTTTATTTCAACTTTATTTAAACAGGTAGGCTAGTTGAGAACAAGCTCTCATTTACAACTGCGACCTGTGACGACCCTCCCACTCTGTGTGCCGTATTTGCTCTTTGTTCTTGTTTCCTTATAAGGATGCTGGTGGGCGGAGTTGGGAGGGTCGTCAGCTACATGGGAAACACCTGGGCCCGGTGTCTCCCAGGATAAATACACCACTTCCCCATTCATGGAAGAGACTCTCTCCATGCACACTTTGATAGTTTTTGTTGTGTTTCTAGCACCTTTCAACAACCTGCATTATCACATTCATGTATGCAAAACACTCACTTACACTACTGATTACTGATTACACACACCATTGTATATTTTCCTTAGTTGCTTTATTTAATAAAATATATATTTTGTTACTCCTTAACTCCACGTTGTCTCCCTTTTGTTACGGGCTTTGAGCCGGTTCGTGACAGACCTGACCAAGATAAAGCAGTGTGAACAGACAACAACACAGAGTTACACATGGAGTAAACAATAAACAAGTCAATAACACAGTAGAAAAAGAGTCTATATACATTGTGTGCAAAAGGCATGAGGAGGTAGGCAAATAATTACAATTTAGCAGATTAACACTGGAGTGATAAATGATCAGATGGTAATGTGCAGGTAGAGATACTGGTGTGCAAAAGAGCAGAAAAGTAAATAAATAAAAACAGTATGGGGATGAGGTAGGTAAATTGGGTGGGCTATTTACCGATGGACTATGTACAGCTGCAGCGATCGGTTAGCTGCTCAGATAGCAGATGTTTAAAGTTGGTGAGGGAGATAAAAGTCTCCAACTTCAGCGATTTTTGCAATTCGTTCCAGTCACAGGCAGCAGAGAACTGGAAGGAAAGGCAGCCAAATGAGGTGTTGGCTTTAGCGATGATCAGTGAGATACCCCTGCTGGAGCGCGTGCTACGGGAGGTTGTTGCCATTGTGACCAGTGAACTGAGATAAGGCGGAGCTTTACCTAGCATAGACTTGTAGATGACCTGGAGCCAGTGGGTCTGGCGACGAATATGTATCAAGGGCCAGCCGACTAGAGCATACAGGTCGCAGTGGTGGGTGGTATAAGGTGCTTTAGTAACAAAACGGATGGCACTGTAATAAACTGCATCCAGTTTGCTGAGTAGAGTATTGGAAGCTATTTTGTAGATGACATCGCCGAACTCGAGGATCGGTAGGATAGTCAGTTTTACTAGGGTAAGTTTGGCGGCGTGAGTGAAGGAGGCTTTGTTGCGAAATAGAAAGACGACTCTAGATTTGATTTTAGATTTGAGCTGTTGGCCCGACGTTGGAGAAGCCAGGAGAAAGGCATGGCCAGCCGTTGAGAAATGCTTGTTGAAGTTTTTGATTATCATGGATTTATCGGTGGTGACTGTGTTACCTTGCCTCAGTGCAGTGGGCAGTTGGGAGGAGGTGCTCTTGTTCTCCATGGACTTTACAGTGTCCCAGAACTTTTTGGAGTTAGAGCTACAGGATGCAAATTTCTGCTTGAAAAAGCTGGCCTTTGCTTTCCTGACTGACTGCGTGTATTGGTTCCTGACTTCCCTGAACAGTTTCATATCGTGGGGACTATTCGATGCTATTGCAGTCCGCCACAGGGTGTTTTTGTGCTGGTCGAGGGCAGTCAGTTCTGGAGTGAACCAAGGGCTATATCTGTTCTTAGTTCTGCATTTTTTGAACGGAGCATGCTTATCTAAGATGGTGAGAAAGTTACTTTTAAAGAATGACCAGACATCCTCAACTGACGGGATGAGGTCAATATCCTTCCAGGATACCCGGGCCAGGTCGATTAGTAAGGCCTGCTCGCAGAAGTGTTTTAAGAAGCGTTTGACAGAGATGAGGGGTGGTCGTTTGACCGCAGACCCGTAGCGGATACAGGCAATGAGGCAGTGATCGCTGAGATCCTGATTGAAGACAGCGGAGGTGTATTTGGAGGGCAGTTGGTCAGGATAATGTCTGAGGGTGCCCTTGTTTACAGATTTAGGGTTGTACCTGGTGGGATCCTTGATGATTTGTGTGAGATTGAGGGCATCTAGCTTAGATTGTAGGACTGCCGGGGTGTTAAGCATATCCCAGTTTAGGTCACCTAACAGAACAAACTCTGAAGCTAGATGGGGGGCGATCAATTCACAAATGGTGTGAATGTTTGGGTATGGACCTGGAAAGTATGACATTACTTTGCAGGCTATCTCTGCAGTAGACTGCAACTCCTCCCCCTTTGGCAGTTCTATCTTGACTGAAAATGTTATAGTTGGGTATGGAAATCTCAGAATTTTTGGTGGCCTTCCTAAGCCAGGATTCAGACACGACAAGGACATCAGGGTTGGCAGAGTGTGCTAAAGCAGTGAGTAAAACAAATTTAGGGAGGAGGCTTATGATGTTGACATGCATGAAACAAAGGCTTTTTTTGATCACAGAAGTCAACAAATGAGGGTGCCTGGGGACATGCAGGGCCTGGGTTTTGGAGGAGTAGGATGAGGGTGCGGCTAAAGGCTATCAAAACTGGTTGCCTAGAGCATTGGGGACAAAGAATAAAAGGAGCAGATTTCTGGGCGTGGTAGAATATATTCAGGGCATAATGCGCAGACAGGGGTATGGTGGGATGCGGGTACAGCGGAGGTAAGCTCAGGCACTGGGTGTTGATAAAAGAGATTGTATCTCTGGACATGCTGGTTGTAATGGGTGAGGTCACCGCATGTGTGGGAGGTGGGACAAAGGAGGTATCAGAGGTATGAAGAGTGGAACTAGGGGCTCCATTGTAAACTAAAACAATGATAACTAACCTGAACAACAGTGTACAAGGCATATTGACATTTGAGAGAGACATACAGCGAGGCATAAAGTAATCGCAGGTGTTGATTGGGAGAGCTGGCTAAAACAACAGGTGAGACAACAACAGCTAATCAGCTAACACAACAACAGCAGGTAAAATGGCGATGACTAGGCAGAGAGGGTCGGATTAACTACACACAGAGCCTGAGTTCGCGGCTGGGGCCGACAGATAAAAAATAAATCAACAGAATGGAGTACTGTGATTAATGGACAGTCCAGCAGGCATCAGCTATGTAGCCAAGTGATCATAGTGTCCAGGGGACAGCAGTAGATGGAACAGGGAAGCCGCCACTACACTAGCACACGGGCGATACAGCGTTTAAAGTTAGTAGCCCGGGGCTAGTAGGAGCGTCTGCTCCGACGGAGACCGGTTGAAGGCACAGCGGATGGAGTATTCGTCGGTGGTGGTGCGGCGGGGCGCCGTGTCGACAGAGAATCCAAGCCAGATGGCGAAAGAGGTATTGTAGAATTTAGTTTGCTAGCCGGGAGATGAGCCTGGCTCACGGCTAACTGGTGCTAGCTTCGTGGCAGTGGCGTTAGCCTCTATAGCCTTTGTAGCAGTGGTGATCCGGTGCCAAGGTCCAGAGTTTACAGCAAGGATCCGGTGGAGTATTGGGCTCTAGCCGTGTATGAGTGGGGTTCGGGTGAACAGCTGAGTAGGCCGGAAGGTGGGCCTCCCAGAAATCCGGCGTTGTTGTGGAGAGACAGTCCGATACTGGTAGACTAGTGAGTATTATCCAGGCTAAAAACAGGGCTGGTATCTGTGCAGAAGGTAAAAGCCCCTAGCAGTGGCTAACAATGACTAAATAGCTTGTAGCTAATTAGCTGGTTAGCTTCTGGAGGTTCTTGAATGTGTTCTAAAATTGAAAATAACAGCGATTCCGTATCACATTGGGTGAGGCAGGTTACCGGAAGGTATAATCTAATTAAAATAAGTGTAAATATATATACAAAAAATACTAAAAAATACAAAAGTACACGAGAGGACAAACACGTCTTCACTGCTACGCCATCTTGGTTATGAGCCAAGGAGTACCGGTACCGAGTCAATGTGCAAGGGTATGAGGTAGAGGTATTTGAGTTAATATGTACATGTAGGTAGAGGTAAAAGTGACTAGGCAATCAGGATAGATAATACACAGAGTAGTAGCAGCGTATGTGAAGATTGTGAAAGAGTGTCTGTTCAGGAAGCCTTAAGCTGCCTATCGATCATTGTTTTTGAAACCAGTGGACAGCCGGTGGAAAATGTGCTCTTGCAACAGCTGCATAATGTGGATCACAGCCTATGGAATAAAAAGTGGGCCTTTTATTTCTAAATCATGCTGATAAAATGAATAAAACATTTTTTTTTTAACTAGGCAAGTCAGTTAAGAACAAATTCTTATTTACAATGACGGCCTAG
Organism: Oncorhynchus gorbuscha; assembly: GCF_021184085.1. Lineage (NCBI taxonomy): Eukaryota > Metazoa > Chordata > Actinopteri > Salmoniformes > Salmonidae > Oncorhynchus > Oncorhynchus gorbuscha. The sequence goes on from NC_060174.1 coordinate 89,088,864, forward strand.
GACCAGTGGGTTAACTTCCTTGTTCAGGGGCAAAACGGCATATTTTTACCTTGTCAGCGGTTACTGGCCCAATGCTCTAACCACTAGGCTACCTGCCACCCCTAATGGACACATGCTCAAACTCGCACACTTTTGATTGCTCCTTTAAGTCTATCTGTAGTTGCTACATCCATTTTTGGATTATAAATCCATTGATTCTTGAAGAATATAAAACTTATACATGGAAAAGGCAGTGTGGAGTGTAATAGAGATGGCGTCATCTGTGGATCTGTTGGGGTGGTATGCAAATTGGAGTGGCTCCAGGGTGTCTGGGATGATGGTGTTGATGTGAGCTATGACCAGCTTTTCAAAGTATTTCATGGCTACAGATGTGAGTGCTACAAGGCGATAGTCATTTAATAATAATAATAATATATGCCATTTAGCAGACGCTTTTATCCAAAGCGACTTACAGTCATGTGTGCATACATTCTACGTATGGGTATTTAGACAGGTTACCTTGGCATTCTTGGGCACCAGGACTATGATGATCTGCTATATAGATATTACAGACTGGTTCAGGGAGGTTGAAAATGTCTGTAAAGACACTTGCCAGCTGGTCATGCTATGAGTACGCGTCCTGGTAATACGTCTGGCCCTGCAGCCTGTTTTAAAGGTCTGACTCACATCGGCTAAGAAGAGCAGTCGTCCAGAACAGTTGGCTCTTTCATGCATGGTTCAGTGTTGCTAACTTCAAAGCGAGTATAGAAGGCATTTAGCTCGTCTGGTAGGCTTGTGTCACTGGGTTGCTCATGGCTGGGTTTACAAGCCCTGCCACATCCGAAGACAGTCAGCCGGTGTAGTAGGATTCAATCTAAATGTAAATGTCCTGTATTGACGCTTTGCCTGCTGGATGGTCCGTCGGAGGGCGTAGTGGGATATTTTATAAGCGTCTGGATTAGTGTCCCGCTCCTTGAAAGTGGCAGCGCAGGCCTTTAGCTCAGTGAGGATGTTGCCTGTAATCCATGTATTTGGGTTGGGATATGTACGTACGGTTACTGTGGGGACGACGTCATCGATGCTCTTATTAATGAAGCCAGTGGCTGATGTGGTAAACTCCTCAATGCCATCGGATGAATCCAGGAACATATTCCAGTCTGTGCTAGTGGATCAGTCCAGTAGTTTAGAATTCATTGGACCACTTCTGTATTGAACACTACTTTGTTAGTATTTTTGCTTTTAATCAGGAGTCAGATTTGCCAGACAGTGCTGTGAAGCATTTGACACTTTTCTGATTTTCTCTATTTTTGCATATTTTAGACACTGAATGTTATCAGCTCTTCAACCAAAACCTAGAATTAGATAAAGGGAACCAGAGTGGACAAGTAACACAACATATTCATACTTTTTTCAATGTATTTAATAAACAAAGGTAAGGAACACCAAATGCCTCTGTGCGAAAAAATACAATGAACAAAAATATAAACGCAAAAAAATACAAAGATATATGTAAAGTGTTGGTCCCATGTTTCATGAGCTGAAAGAAAATTAGCCAGAAATGTTCCAATACTCACAAAAAGCTTATTAATCTCATTTTGTGCCAAATTTGTTTACATCCCTGTTCATGAGCATTTCTCCTTTGCCAAGATAATACATCCAAGAAGCTGATTAAACAGCATGATCATTACACAGGTGGACCTTGTGTTGGGGACAACAAAAAGCCACTCTAAAAACTGCAGTTTTGTCATACAATGCCACAGATGTCTCAAGTTGAGGGAGCGTGCAATTGGCATGTCGATTGCAGGAATGTACACCAGAGCTGTTGCCAGAGAATTTAATGTTAATTTCTCTACCATAAGCCGCCTCCAATGCCATTTTAGAGAATTTGGCAGTATATCCCACCGGCCTCACAATAACAGACCATGTGTATGGCGTTGTGTGAGAGAGCAGTTTGCTGATGTCAACGTTGTGAACAGAGTGCTCCATGGTGGTGGTGGGGTTATTGTATGGGCAGGCATAAACTACGGACAACGAACACAATTTAATTTTATTGATGGCAATTTGAATGCACAAAAATAGAGACGAGATCCTGATGCCCATTGTGAGGCCCTTCTTTTTAAGGTATCTGTGACCAACAGATGCATATCTGTTTTCCCAGTCATGTGAAATCCAGAATAGGGACAAATAAATGTATTTCAATTGACTGATTTCCTCATATGAACTGTAATTCAGTAAAATCTTTCAAATTGTTGCATTTATATTTTTGTTCAGTATAAATTGCCCTTTTACGCACAATAACTGGTTGTGCCACCTTTAGCTGCAATGACTGCAACAAAACACTTCCTGTAGTTGTGGATGAGTCATATCACTGTGGAGTAATTTTGGAACTGGCTTTAACTCAGCGGCATTTGTGGTCTTTCAGGTCCTGAGTTTAGGCCTGAACTGTGACTAGGCCATTCCAGAACTTTACATTTGTGGTCTTTCAGGTCCTGAGTTTAGGCCTGAACTGTTACTAGGCCATTCCAGAACTTTACATTTGTTGCCTTTCAGCCATTCATGTGTGTTTTGGATCTTTGTCTTGCTGAATGACCGATCTGTGCTTCAGCTCACAGACAGATGACCTGACATTCTCCTTTAGAATGATCTAAAACAGAGAATTATTCATGGTTCCTTCAATGAACCCTGCTAGGTAAAGTCCCCCCTTATCTCAGCTCGCTGGTCACCATAGCATCTCCCACCTGTAGCACACACTCCAGCAGGTATATCTCTCTAGTCACCCCCAAAACCAATTCTTTCTTTGGCCGCCTCTCCTTCCAGTTCTCTGTTGCCAATGACTGGAACGAACTACAAAAATCTCTGAAACTGGAAACACTTATCTCCCTCACTAGCTTTAAGCACCAGCTGTCAGAGCAGCTCACAGATTACTGCACCTGTACACAGCCCACCCATAATTTAGCCCAAACTACCTCTTTCCCTACTGTATTTATATTATTTATCTCCTTTGCACCCCATTATTTTTATTTCTACTTTGCACATTCTTCCACTGCAAATCTACCATTCCAGTGTTTTACTTGATATATTGTATTTACTTTGCCACCATGGCCTTTTTTGCCTTTACCTCCATTATCTCACCTCATTTGCTCACATTGTATATAGACTTGTTTCTACTGTATTATTGATTGTATGTTTGTTTTACTCCATGTGTAACTCTGTGTTGTTGTATGTGTCGAACTGCTTTGCTTTATCTTGGCCAGGTCGCAATTGTAAATGAGAACTTGTTCTCAACTTGCCTACCTGGTTAAATAAAGGTGAAATAAAAACTAAAATGATGGCAAGTAATCTAAGTCTTGAGGCAGCAAAGCATCCCCAAACCATCACACTACCACCAACATGCTTGACTGTTGGTTTGAGGTTCTTACTGTGGAATGCAGAGTTTGGTTTTCATCAGACCGAATAGGACCCATGTCTTCCAAAAAGTTCCCCTTTTGACTAATCTGTCCATAGAACATTCTTCCAAGAGTCTTGATGATCATCCAGGTGCTTTTTGGCAAACTTGAGTCAACTTTTTAGATGACTTGGGTCCCAATATGTCTGGCGAAAACCAAACACCTCATACCAACGGTCAAGCATGGTGATCACTGAGTTAAAGCAGTTCTACATGAAAGTGGGCCAAAATTCCTCCACTAACACACAGGAAGTGTTTGGTTGCAGTCATTGAGTGTAAGGGGGAAATAACTTTTTCACACAGGAGCATTGGGTGTTGTATAACTTTGTTAATTAAATGAAGAATTATCCACATTGTTTATGTTCCCTTTATCTAATATTAGGTTTTGATCTGAGAACATTCAGAGTCAGAAATGTCAAAAAATAGAGAATCAGAAAGGGGGCAAATACTTATGGCACAGAGGTTAGAGATTACGTTATAGCAGAGGCAACCCTGTTCCTGGAGTGTCACAGCTACTACTGGATTTTGTCCCAACTAGGCAGCACACTGAGCTACTTAGCTAATTGATCAGTTCAGTGATTACTTAAATTCAACACATCTGGTCAAGTGCCTGCTGCACACCAGAACCAGGGTTGCCTGTGCTATAGGGGTCAAAGCTTTTTCAAATAGATGATTTGCGGTCCAAAGCTTTTTCAAATAGATGATGCCGTGCTGCAATAGAATGCTTATGGTTACTTTAGGAATTGTTCAATAGAATCCAGAAATCACATTTTGATGTTGAAGAAACTATGCTGATGTACAAAAGGTTTAATACAGGTTACTTTAATAGGTGTTCAAGGAATAATAGTTGCGTCAGCAGACAGTGTTATGACATACGACTCAGTGGAAGGGGCTGAGGGCGATGGCTAAGGGATCCCTCACTAAGCAGGTGCTTCAGTAAGGCAAGGCTGCATTGAACAACTGGGCTGTAACAATCAAGTCCATACATGTCATGATACAGTACTATTGACATAAATAAGATTGAGCACACATTGTACAAACTATCAGAGGAAACATACTTTAGATCTGGCGTCACCTCTTCACAAGAACAAAAGGGAAGCTGTGATCTACATTCCTGTAAAGGGAGAACATTTATATAGTCTTTATCTGGGTGCATATTCGGTTTTTCTATTTTTGTAACTAAAGGAACAACTATAAAAAGGAAATTGTAATAAATAAACTTGAATACAGAGGATTTGGCAATTTTTCTTTGTAATTGCTTGAGTGTCCCTGGTTTCACCGTTTCCTGAAGTGAGAGCCTAATTGAACTGCAGAGAAGAAACATAAAACCATCTGGGGTGACACTGTCCCTCACAATTATAAAAACAAACTCTCTCATATTACTAAAAGACATTTGCAGGTAAGTCATAATTACTTACAACCAATGATGTATATATAATCTAGATGATTGACACGGGGAACTGTTTTGAAGCCACTGCGCCTCCATCATGGCACTCCCTCACCATTGTAAAAAATATTTTGGAAGCTAATGAAATACATTTAATGTCTACATTCGTTTGACACATTTATTCTATTCAGACACATGAATGCATACTTTTAAATCGTGAGAAACATCCTTAAAGTACAATTCTTTGAAAGTATTAATGTTACTGTTCCCACTACAACAAAAGGCCATGTAATTGTGTCCTTTAAATATTGTAGAATTCCATTAATTCATATGGAGTACTGCTTTTCTGAGGAGTGCCAATATGGCTGACTGGTGGCTTCAAAACCTCTCATTGGCCAATCCATAACATCAACAATCCAGGGTTTATATACATGGTTGATTACACCTCCACAGAGTTCACAGCACAGCAGCTGACTCGTCATGAGGCCCATAGGTTGAAACAAACTATTCACCTGTGAAAACAGTCCACCATCGCATACATACACAGTAGAGTCAAGACTTGAATTGGAATTATAAAAATACAGGTACAAAATCGATTACATTCAGGAGACAGTACCAGCACAAAGGGGTATCGTCTATATTTATTTTGATAACTAATCATATAGGAATTTTATAGAGGCATCTTCTAGATGTGGACCCCAGGAAGAGTAGGTGCTGCTTTAGCAGTAGCTAATGGGAATCCTAATAAAATACTAGTTAGAAAAGGCTGAGGGTGATACATAATGGCTGATTTTGAAGGGGTTTGTTTTCAACTTAGAATACTTCACTGCATAATTTCATAAGATAGACATGAATACCTGTGCAATCGTTTACATTTACCTCATGATATGGAGGAAGGCTAAACACTCTTAAAAGGAGAATTATGTGAAATGGGGGATAAATTAAAATCTTAAGATCATCATGATATCATTTTGGTTTGGGTCATAAGGTATAAATATTGTCTATTAAAAAGAGGCATTGAAAAGGTATCAGTACAGTGTACACCATTCCCACGTGGGGTTTAAATCTTAGGAAACCCATGAGATATATAGGATTAGTTGTGCTGATATAATACATTTGTTACCTGAAAATCTATACACCATGAAAATGCAGTGCAACTGCAATGCTAACCTTAGTTTTCAATAGAATTGTCATTGAAAGACAACTTTCCCCTTTCTTTGGCAAATGTCTGAAAACCACTTGTTATAAGCATGCACATCTCTGCTCTTTTTGGGGAAGGCAATGTCTTAATTTCTGTGAAATAACACCACTGATGTCCATCAGTGGAATAACTATGTGTAGTTTACTGCTTGGATGATTTTAGTCAGCCTTGAATTTATTCTCTCAAAACTGAAAAGTCTCACATTTTTCCCCCCAAAGTTTGTTGAAGTTTCTTTTGAGCTCAAAAGTCATGTTTTAGGTCTGCTCGTTCACAGTCCGTTTGTCAGCTTTTAGGGATGAATGAACAAATACAGCGAAGAGAGTCAGCATTGCGCATATCCCTCTACAAGTCAGCCCAATCCTGGAGAGATTTATTCAATATATTTTAAATTTATTCTACTTTGTGGCATTATAATCTCTTAGCCAAGACTAAATACCTCCATTGACAATAAGAGGGTAGAGCCTCTAAAGTTCATGCTGTGCCGACAGCACACATCATTCAGACATAGCCCAGAAATGGCAATGCAGTTGCTTTAAGAATACTAACTCAAAAAGGTGAAAACTACCTTTCTAGAAGTAGTGCACCTCATCTCAGTGCACATTTGTTTAACGGGTACATTAAGCATAGATGCATCACTTTGTGTATGAGATTTTTCACAACAGTCTTAATCCAGTTAACTAGGCCTCAGGAAAGACCACTGAGGTTGGGAACACAAGATAAAGAGGAAATACAAAATCTAGTTCAACAGCATCATAATGCACACAACTCTTAAGTGAAGGAGAAGGCTCCAATGTAATAAGAGAAACTCGAAGAGAAAAAGGCAAGGAGAGAAGTGTGATTTACTGCACAACCTAAGAAAAGGAGCATTGGTCAACTTGGAAACAAAAGAGTAATAATAATATGGTAAGTTCATGGAGGACATGTCAGTGGGGACTTGCAATGTGAGTTCGTCATACACTACTTTCTCCTTCTGATTACACCCAGAGCATACGTCAAGAGTCCCCCACTACAGCTCACACACTGTAAACAGAAGAACGGACACAAGGATCTGCTATCTGGATATGGAATGGATGCTAGCCTGTTCTACCTCGGTTAGAACATGCAATAAAACTTTTTTTTTTTAAACAATGCGTTAAAAGCAATGACCATTGTCTTGTTATTGAAATACGTTCAAAAGCAAAACCTTGATTATTCTGATTGCCTAAGAGTGGACCATTACTTGGCATAAGAAAATATCAAAAGGCCAATAGGAAAAACAAAACGAGGAAAACACATCACCCTACTAAGAAAAAGTTACATCTTAAAAGCGTCTCCTACTCCTAAAATTTGTGCAGCGTCTGTTAAAAAACTCTTAGGAAACTAGTAGCACACATTTGGATTAGCCTTGAAGATGCTACGCAGACTGCAATAAGATCAAGTATTGACACAAAATGCATTTTCATCATTCAAGTATATTCAAACGGATGTAAGAATTGTGTGAATGGTTGCGTAGTGGATGGGATGGTCGTCAGAAATAAAGAGCAGAGGTTGTGGTACGGTTAGGGTCGTGATGAGAGAGTTAAGGCCATGGAGAACCATTCATTCTGTTAGTAACTTTGCTTGTCATCACATTGAGCCCCACTGTAGAGGGTTGAACACCAGGTAAACAGGCAGATTAAGACTGAAAATATGCTAACCAAAGGCCTCCCATCTAAACTTAAACGCAAGCTTAAGTTTAAATGCAAGAGCCTCAATCTGTTGAGTTCAAACTGACCACCGTAGTAGTAGTTGCTAAGCTGGCGTGAAGGCTAGGGATAGATCAGTATTGAATACATGATGATGGCATCTTAATGGTTGACAGGGGTTACAACGTACATGGGCGGCATGTAGCCTAGCAGTTAAGAGCTTTGGGCCAGTAACCGAAAGGTTGCTGGTTCAAATCCCCAAGACGACTAGGTGAAAAATCTATGTGCCCTTGAGCAAGGCACTTAATCCCAATTGCTCTGGATAAGAGTGTCTGCTACATGGCTTAAAAGCTAATGGTCTGGAAGGTTAAGAGGTCTGCTGTGTCTATAGACCACACTAAATAGTAAAATTAAAATGAAGGTACACAAGTAAGGTCTGTGTATCTTGGAACCCTTTCAGTCACGAGGACTATCTACTCAGGCTGTGTTAGTTCAAGCATGAAGGCGTGCAGGAAAACACAATATCTGACTCATCCTACGTCGAGGTATGCTAGGTGGAAACTTCGCGAAACAGTGTGGTTGAAATGGAAGATGTTATCGTACGTGTGTACATTTCCTTTCTTTTTTTAAATGCAATTTTTGTTAGCAAAACTTGACCTTTAAAATGGCGTAATATCAGACAAAGGTTACACGTTAACACAACTACCTCTAACGGAGAGAAGGAAGCCATGCTCTCAGGGACTGGTCTTCCTCTTCCACAGGGTCCTCTAGGCAGGAGTGTCTGGGAATGAGGGGCGATATGACCTCCTACTGCCAAGGGAAGTGTTCAGGAGAACACTGAGAAGGTCAGTTCACCCACTCTTTCCCCCTCAGACCAGCGCTCAAGAGCTATTTTCATCACATAGGGTTCCATCAACGAGTCACATTCCGTCTCTTTCCTTCCTTCCAGGACAGGATGAGGAGTTGGAGGTTAAAAAGTTTAAACGAACAAGGGAGCATCTATTTTGTTTTGCCGGAGGCAAGAGGCTCCTCTACTTCATTGGTCAGCGCAGGAGATGAGCAAAGGGGTCTTGGCCATGTCCTTCTTCTGGCTGTCACCAATCACATGCTGGCCTCTGAGATAGGAGGAAGAGAATAAGGTAAAGGTTAAAACTTCTTATGGCTTAGATCCTGCTACCGGGATCGATATGACAACAGCCAGTGAAAGTGCAGGGTGCCAAATTCAAACAAAAATCTCATAATTAAAATTCCTCAAACATACATGTATCAAGCACACAAGTATTTTACACCATTTTAAAGAGGCTTTACGACGAATGCACACCAAACGATTATGTTAGGTGAGTGCCTAGTCACAGAAAAACAAAGCCATTTTTCCAGGCAAAGAGAGAAAAGCAGAAATAGAGAAAATGAATCACTAACCTTTGATGATCTTCATCAGATGACACTCATAGGACTTCATGTTACACAATACATGTATGTTTTGTTCAATAAAGTTCATATTTACATCCGGTGATTTTGCAGAGAGCCACATCAATTTACAGAAATACTCATAATAAACATTAATAAAAGATAAGTGTTAATCATGGAATTACAGGTCCACTTCTCCTTAATGCAACCGCTGTCAGATTTAAAAATAAAATTACGGAAAAAGCTAACCATGCAGTAATCTGAGTACAGCGCTCAGACACAAAAACAAGCCATACAAATATCCGCCATGTTGTGGAGTCAACAGAAGTCAGAAATAGCATTATAAATATTCACTTACCTTTGATGATCTTCATCAGAATGCACTCCCAGGAATCCCAGTTCCAGAATAAATGTTTGTTTTGTTTAATAAAGTCCATAATTTATGTCCAAATACCTTCTTGTTGTTCACGCATTTAGTTCACAAATCCAAATTCATGAGGCACGATCACTAGGTCCAGACGAAAAGTCAAAAAGTTCCGTTAGAGTCCGTAGAAACATATCAAATGATGTATAGAATCAATCTTTAGGATGCTTTTAACATAAATCTTCAATAATGTTCCAACTGGAGAATTCCTTTATCTTCAGAAATGCAATGGAACGCAGGTCGCTTTCACGGGACCGTGCGTGATCAGCTCATGCCAGACACCTGGTTGAAAGAGCTCTCATTCCCTCCTCCTTCATAGTAGAAGCCTGAAACAAGGTTTTAAAGACTGTTGACATCTACTGGAAGCCTTAGGAAGTGCAATATGACCCCATAGACACGGTGTATTGGATAGGGAATGAGTTGAAAAACTAGAAACCTCAGATTTCCCACTTCCTGGTCGGATTTTTTCTCAGGTTTTTGCCTGCCATATGAGTTCTGTTATACTCACAGACTTCATACTCTGTTATACTCACAGACCCCCTACTTTTTCGAACATTCTGTTAAAAATCGTGCAACATTTCAGCGCCCTGCTACTCATGCCAGGAATATAGTATATGCATATGATTAGTATGTGTGGATAGAAAACACTCAGACATTTCTAAAACTGGTTAAATCACGGCTGTGACTATAACAGAACGTGCATTTCATTGAAAAGCGCAGGAAAATCTGATCACTGAAAACTATATCAATGCGCCACTTGAATGTATTGTTGAATAGAAACCACATTACCTGGAGCTGAGGTTGCAATACCTACAGCTTCCACACGATGTCAACAGTCTTGTCATTTGCCTAGGATTTGTTTCTTGGTCAAACGAACAAGAGACAGCCCATTTCTTCCGGTCTCCGACCTGATATTTTGGTTGAGATTTATCCGGACATTATTTCAAGACGTACAGCTATAGAATATACATCGCCTCGTGATCAATTTGATCGATTATTAACGTTTACTAATACCTAAAGTTGCATTACAAAAGTATTTCGAAGTGTTTTGTATTTTGTGTTTTATATTTTATTTCTGCATTTTGTGTAGCGCCGACTATGCTAATGATTTTGTTTACGTCCCCTGCGGGTCTTTAGGGGTGTTGCATGCTATCAGATAATAGCTTCTCATGCTTTCGCCGAAAAGCATTTTACAAATCTGACTTGTTGGCTGGATTCGCAACGAGTGTAGCTTTAATTCAGTACCCTGCATGTGTGTTTTAATGAACGTTTTGAGTTTTAACGAGTGCTATTAGCATTTAGCGTAGTGCATTTGCATTTCCAGATGTCTAGATGGGACGCCTGCGTGTCGGGTGGAGGTAAGAGGTTAAGAAACGTCAGAGTGTTTTCTATCCAAATCTACCATAATGTGCATATCTTAGCTTCTGGACCTGAGTAGCAGGCAGTTTACTCTGGGTACCTTATTCATCCAAGCTACTCAATACTGCCCCCCCAGCCATAAGACGTTTTAACAATGTACTTTTTGTTCTTGGCAAAGACTTGTGGTGTGGCATTTGTGCTGGGCCAATGGTTTGTTGTCTGGTTAGTCAAACTCAATTCCTGGAGGCCCGTGTGTCTTCAGGCTTTGGCTCCTCCGTTGTACTTGATTGGTAAATTAAGGTAATTGATTAGTTAGGAACTCTGCACCTGATTATCTTGGTTACAATTGCACACAAATTGAAAGGTAATAATTGTATTTATTTAACCTTTATTTAACTAGGCAAGTCAGTTAAGAACAAATTCTTATTTACAATGATGGCCTACCCCGGCCAAACCCTAACCCGGATGATGCTGGGCCAATTGTGCGCAGCCCTATGGGTCTCCCAATCACGGCCGGTTGTGATACAGCCTGGAATCGAACCAGCGTCTGTAGTGATGCCTCTAGCACTGAGATGCTGCGCTACTTGGGAGCCCTAATAAAACATGGCACATTCAAAGTGTACAGAGAACCTTTTAAACACAGGGGGTTTCAAAAAGTTTAAAAGCATAAGAACCTTGAAGCAAAGGTGCATCCCATGTCATATATTTATGTCCTGCCTACCTGTGAATGTTCTCCATGGCTGCCACCTCTGCAAGGGCAGACAGGCTAAAGAAGGCAGGCAGGTCTTCAGGTGCACTGCTCCTGTCCGCTTCCTCTTGCTTGGATGCATTGTAACACCCTGTTTCATTGCATAAAGTATCTTGGGATAATGGCTTGTCATCCTGCTCCGGGGTCAGGTCCCTGGCTTTGTCCTCTGTGTTAAAATGGACCAAAGAAGATAATTCAAAATGGTATGGATAGAACAACGCTCGTTGCTACTCGTTTCTGTAATTTGTAATGGTTAAAAAAAACATTTGGCATTTTCTAGCTCACATATTTACTTAAATCCAATGTATTTGATAATGTGCATAATAAACTATTAGGAAAGACCATTCACCTTCGGCTGGGGATACCCTGCCGTCGGCCGAGCGCACCAGGTGGGTGATCTTGCTCTTCCTGGCCTTCCTTTTCTGGCTACCCACAGGCACGCTAGGGCTAGTTCCCATGGCTTCTGGGTTCAGCGTGGCGGTGGCACAGGGGGCTGGGCTCGGCTTTGCCTTGGTGGCCTTGGCGGCCTTGGCAGCCGAGTCTAACATGGGGGAGTCACTACGCATCGCTATGTCTGAGAAGAGATGGGAAACATGGAGCCATTCCTTTTCAATAAGGATTGTAGAATTCTTCCACTCAAATTCTAACTTCAGATCTGGGCAACAAACATCAAAGTAAATCATGAATTGACTGAAAAAATGTTTTTTGTCCGAAACCCTGTTCTGCTAGATGGCATGCATAGGATGTGACTTTTTCATTTACGCTAACAACTAAAAGAGAATGTTTTAAATGTGTCTAAAATCAAAATGTCTAGATTAACTGTGTCAAGTGATCTTTTAAAAATAATGGCTTTGGTATGAGGTAAGCATATGGTAGCAGGGGTCATAATGCAATATAAGCGTATGGTACTTACATGGTCCATTTTTACATTGAGTAATGTATCCATTGTCTCCAACTATATGTAAATATCATGCCAAGAACATTCACAACTGGATTAAATAGTGCACACACATATTACATTACATGATGCTCTAATTCACCTTTATCCAAAGTATTGGGCTTCTTCTTTTTCTCCTTGTAATTGCTAACAATCTTGTGGAATAAAGTATTTTTCTGAGATGGAGATGGACCTGATATAACAAAAAAGAAACAAAAAGAGACCAGAGAATGGCATGCAATGTTAAATGGTAACAAGGTCTCTTTTTTTCATGAGAGAGTGGTCAAGTTTCTGAAAGTGAGGAGCAAAATGAGCGGTTATGGGGTATGGATGGGAATGGGGAGTAAAAACATCTTGAAACATTTGGTGAACATTCCGGTGACATTTTGTGCTCACCCTTGGCAGGTTTCAGAGGTTGTTCCTCCGGTGTGGTGCTAACGTCAGTTTTCTTCTTGGTGACGACGGTGCTCTTTTTGTCGAATGTCAGAGGGCTGTACTGCGGCAGGCTGTTGAACTTCTTCTCAAACTCCTCCTCTAGTTTCCCCAAACTGCAAAGGTGATACATGTTGTTGATTAGATACAGGAGGAACATGCCCACCGCCATTTTCCAGGCCTTCATCATGCGGAAACACAGTGCCATTTGTTTGTCCCAGTTGATTGTTATATTTCTATAGAAATGCCAACACAATAATAGCTTTTTTCCAAGTTCCCTCTTGAGTGTTTCAAGAGTGCTTTGATCAGATAAGTAAGCTCCACTGTTGCTATGTTTCTCAATTACTGAGTGGTGGGAACTTTTTTTTTTGTTTGTCTACTTTTCTTAAACCGAAGAGGAAACAAAAACCGAAGATTGGTTCATCAGCCTAAGAACTGGCTCATTATCCAAGAAGGGCTTGAATTAAACATTCACTTTTGGGAACCCCTGAAACTATTAATGGGCTGAACCAATCTTAATATTCTTAATGCTTATAGAGGTGCCAAAATGAAAAATATCAAACACTTATGGGGTGCCCATAACTTAAACTGAGCGGCTATTTGCTCTCTCTTCAGGGGTTCCTCACAGGAAGATGTTAACTTGGACACAGAGGACTCCATCACACCACAAAGAAAGTGGAGCTAGTGATGAAATAGACATTTTTATTTCAGTATTTGTCATCATCCAACAATTCACTAATAGAACAGACTTGCAGCGTAAATTCAATGAGCAACGAGTGCACATAGCCAATCTTCCGTCACTCACTTCAATAACAACAAAAGTGAATCCTTGCAGGACGAATGTGCCCCATGAGAAATGGGATTATTGTCTGTTCACTATATTCTGCTCCCACTAGTGATCTTTCAGTGACAAGGGTAAATTAGGGTGAATTGGTCTTGGACAGAACTCACCCTGGCGCGGTCTCGTCTTTGGATTTGGACTTCTTAAGCTTCTTGAAATTACTGGGTCCCATCTGTGAGAAAGCCCAGGTCTCGTCAGTCCAGCCTCCTTCATCAGATGCACTTCGAAAAGAACCTCTTTTGCCTAATTAACACGCACACACATACACACACACACACACACACACTTTCTTTAGAGTAGCCACCAGTAAAATTAAGTTAAAACCCTGGGTCTTGCTCGGAATGGGCATAAATCAGCAGCATATTAAGATAGTAATTGTGGAGACAGGGTAGGGGGGGTTACTAATGCGTACCTCTGTCCACGTTGGCCCTCAGTGAGGTCAGCATCCCTTCCGACACCAGGGTCTTGTACAGCGCTCCCTTGCAGCTTCTCTCAGACTTTCTGGAGCCACACCCCTCTGCGTTGGCCTCCAGTTCCCTCTCCTCGACTTTGTGCTTGATGTGCGGGGGGCTGGGAGGGGAGGTGGGCTCCTCCGTGCTGCTGCTAATATTGGCCTCCTTAGCCTCTATCTTGGGGCTTGCTGGATTCACCACCGTCTCCACTGTCAATGGAAGCTCTGTGCGTCCGTCGTCCTCTTTGTCCTTCACATTTCTCTCATCTTCCTTAGCCTTCAGGGGCCTCTTGGCTTTGGGCTTGGCCCTCTTTTTGGGTGAGCTGGACTCTACCAGAATGGTAACTGCGGCGGAGCGAGCCTTCTTCTTGGGCATATCCTCCCCGGCATCGCCCCAGGCCCCTTTAGCCACGGCTTCGATAGTGTAGAAGAGGCTCTCCAACTCCGACTCGGATGAAGGTCGCTTCTTGATGGTCTTTTTGGGTGAGCCTGGACCAGGGCTCTTGTCTTTGTCCACCACTTTGGGCGGCTCTCTGGTGCTGGTGTCTTTCTTCCTTTTGATTATGGCTGCTTGGCCTCTGAGCAGCAGGAGACTAGCATCAGTCGGCATGGAGGAAGACGGGGGAAAGGAGAGAGGAAGATCATGGGTGTTGTCCCCAGCCTCCTCTACCACGGTCTCAGTTTTGATGTGTGGGGTGCAGGTATCGTCCTGTGTTTCCATCTTCCCTGCCTCGGAGGCCAAGCACATCTACACAAAACAAAACAGTTCACATGCAATCTTTGGACAATAAAATCGACGAGTTGCGTGGAAGATTAAACTACCAACTGGACATTAAAAACGAATATCTTATGCTTCACGGAGTCGTGGCTGAACGACAACAGCATACAGCTGGCTGGTTATATGATGTACCGGCAGGATAGAACAGCGGTGTCTGGTAAGACAAGGGCCGGCAGTCTATGTATTTTTGTACACAACAGCTGGTGCATAATATCTAAGGAAGTCTTGAGCTATTGCTCGCCTGAGGTAGAGTATCTCATGATAAGCTGTAGACAACTCTCTCGGTAGGTAGTGTCATCTGTATTCTTTGTAGCTCTTTTACATACCACCAGTCAGAGGCTGCCACTAAAGACAGATTTGAATGAGCTGTATTCCGCCATAAGCAAATAAGAAAACGTTCATCCCAGCGGCGCTCCTAGTAGCCAGGGACTTTAATACAGGGAAATACGTTTAACGTTAAATACGTTTTACCACATTTCTATCAGCATGTTAAATGTGCAACCAGAGGGAAAATAACAAGAGGCTTCTAAACGTCTTCTACCCCCAAGCCATAAGACTCCTGAACATCTAGTCAAATGGCTACACAGACTATTTGCAGTGCACCACTGCTACTCTGTTGTCATCTATGCATAGTCACTTTAATAACCCTACCTACATGTACATACTACCTCAAATAACCGGTGCCCTCGCCTATTGATTCTGTATCAGTACACCCCTGTATATAGTATTGCTAATGTTATTTTACTGCTGCTTTTTAATTACTTGTATTTATTATTCTTATCCGTATTTAAAAAAAACTGCATTGTTGGTTAGGGGCTCGTAAGTAAGCATTTACATTTACATTTACGTCATTTAGCAGACGCTCTTATCCAGAGCGACTTACAGTAGTGAGTGCAGACATATTTTCATATTTTTTCAAACTGGTCACCCCGTGAGAATCGAACCCACAACTCTGGCATGGCAAGCGCCATGCTCTACCAACTGAGCCACACAGGACTCACTGTAAGGTGAAATTCGGCGCATTGTATTCGGCACATGTGACTAATAAAATTTGATATGAAACTAACATTTCAGTAGTCACATCGATGTGAAAGTGCTGGAGCTAACTATGAATCATTTCGACTGTAGGGTATTTCAAGAGTTCAATAGTATCAAAATGGACTTAAATGGAACCTTAATGAGGGAGGGCCTGCAGTACCTCAGCAAGCTGGAAGAGAGCGGACTGGCCACACTGCTTTCCCTCTGGTGCAGTCGACTGGCTTGAATCAGAGGACATCTGCTTTGATACACAACAGAGGAGAATTAGACAATACATCATAAAAGACAATACAACAGCATTATAGAGTATGTAGTAGTGTGGAGTGGCAGACTTGAGACAGTGTAATGACTATACCTCTGCCAGTTGAAAAAGAGGGGACTTGACATTGGCAGTGGGTACGTCAGGCTTTCCCTGCTGTGAGGTTCCAGACCACATCTGAGGAAAAAGGTGAATGAGAAAATGGATAAGATCCTGGGCTTATGCATTTTCATATTTGTGACTTGTATATATTTGTACTAAACAGTATAGTATGGTTATTAGAGAGTAAATGCTTTCATTTGTGCCCTCCCTTACAAGGCATACCCGCACTGGGAATAGCCAATAGTGTCAGTATTTTAATTTTGTTGTTGTGGATTTCAGTAAGCGGGAAGATATCCCACTTAGTTTAAAAACAAACTACTTAAAGAGTGCATTACAATATGCAAGTATGCTTAGCAGTTGGCAGATCGCCTATAAAAATGTTACAGGCCAATAACATTGAGCTAAATCATGTGTAGACAAGCCTTTCCCTGAGAATACCCACGTCAGCCTGGTCCCCCAAACTCAAGGGCTTCCCTTTGCCAGCTGTGTCCATTAAACTCGGCTGACGCGTGCTGGAAGAGATCTGAAAAGGGACACAATTGAGGGTTGCCTGACCCATTTAAACAGGAATGAGCCTCACTTCCTTGTGCCACCATTTAAGGGAATGGTATAATTTTATGTGATGTGTTGGGTATTGTAAGAGCAAACCAAACCATTTATATGCAAATAGACAATACATCTAATGTAGGCTATTTTCGATACACATGTGCATTTAGGAAAATCTATAAACTGTTGTATCAGAGCATATTTGCCATAACAGCCCTATGTAATAGTTACAAGAGGTTAAAGAGAAAACATTCCCATTTCAGGTGGTTTTACCTCAGCAAGTTGGAATAGGGAGGATTTATCAGGGTACTTAGTGACATCTGTGGCTCCAGATTGTGATGAGCTGGAGGAAATCTGTGGAGGTTCAATTCACACATTCAGCATAAACATTTGAATAATGTGATCTTCAAATTTGTATCTCACAGTGCTTTTACAACACATGAGAATTACTTAAGTGCCTCAGATATATTTCCACTAAAACTATGATTTCTAGATTAAAATTGTACTACAACAAGGATAAATTGACTAGACTGGGCCTTTTCATAAATTGTCTCAAAGACCCTTAGATAACCCTCTGAAGTCCTCCGGTGGTTAATTTTTGCACTACAGTCCAGGATTTAGTGGATATGACATGACATACCTCTCTGGCAGTAAGGGCATGCTCCCCAGCCAACAGTAGCATGCTTAGGCCTCCCATCTTCGTGGGATCTGGGAAGGCACAAAATAAAAGCTAGTTAGGATATATTTTTACAAATTTGACATTCATTTAGTGGCAGCTATGCCGAGACATGACATATTTTATTAGCCTTTTTACCAGAAATGGAAACTTGACGCACCTGCCATGGCGAAATTAAGCTGTGGTGTGCTGTCAGTCTGGGGCAGTTTCTTGGCAGTGGCACAGCCCTTAGGGGAGTTAGAAGGGAAGGACCACACTTTATTGCGGGTGTTGCTGACAGTGTGGCAGGGGCTCTTGACTGGCTTGTTGGTGGCAGGGCACCACTTGTAGCCCGGGTTAGCCTTCATGAAGGCATCCTTGTACTGGAAAACGATAACGCCAGAAAGGTTATCAGCAAAAGCACACAGGAAATAATACATACTATAGCAAAATGCTGCATATACTGAAAAACACAGTGGAGGCTCAGAGGAGGATGGGGAGGACCTTCCTACACAGTGAATTTGATAAAAATAGTGAAACATAGATTAAACTATAATAATAAACATGAAATAATATTATACATCACAAATACATACATGTATACACGTCACCAAATAATAATGTGAAAATAATAATAATAATTAATGGAAAAAAAACACTGTTTTGCAATGGTCTACAGTAGCCTTAACAGCACCTTCTAGGGTAGCCAGAGGGGATTTTCCAACCTCATCTGGGTACATTGAATCCAATACAAACCTAGGAGGCTCATGGTTCTCACCCCCTTCCATAGACTTACATTCCTCATGAAGCTTCAATGCCATACAACTCTCCTTCCGTGGCCTCCAATTGCTCTTAAATACAAGTAAAACTAAATGCATGCTCTTCAACCGATCGCTACCTGCACCTATCCGCCGGTCCAACATCACTACTCTGGACGGCTCTGACTTAGAATACGTGGACAACTACAAATACTTAGGTGTCTGGTTAGACTAAACTCTCTTTCCAGACTCACATCAAACATCTCCAATCCAAAGTGAAATCTATAATTGGCTTCCTATTTCGCAACAAAGCATCCTTCACTCATGCGGACGACACAACAGTAGTAGGCTTGATTACCAACAACGACGAGACGGCCTACAGGGAGGAGGTGAGGGCCCTCGGAGTGTGGTGTCAGGAAAATAACCTCACACTCAACATCAACAAAACTAAGGAGATGATTGTGGACTTCAGGAAACAGCAGAGGGAACACCCCCATCCACATCGATGGAACAGTAGTGGAGAGGGTAGCAAGTTTTAAGTTCCTCGGCATACACATCACAGACAAACTGAATTGGTCCACTCACACAGACAGCATCGTGAAGAAGGCGCAGCAGCGCCTCTTCAACGAGAGCATCCTGGCGGGCTGTATCACCGCCTGGTATGGCAACTGCTCCGCCCTCAACCGTAAGGCTCTCCAGAGGGTAGTGAGGTCTGCACAACGCAGCACCGGGGGCAAACTACCTGCCCTCCAGGACACCTACACCACCCGATGTTACAGGAAGGCCATAAAGATCATCAAGGACATCAACCACCCGAGCCACTGCCTGTTCACCCCGCTATCATCCAGAAGGCGAGGTCAGTACAGGTGCATCAAAGTTGGGACAGAGAGACTGAAAAACAGCTTCTATCTCAAGGCCATCAGACTGTTAAACAGCCACCACTAACATTGAGTGGCCGCTGCCAACACACTGACACAACTCCAGCCACTTTAATAATGGGAATTGATGGGAATAATGTAAATATATCACTAGCCACTTTAAACAATGCTACCTTATATAAGGTTACTTACCCTACATTATTCATCTCATATGCATACGTATATACTGTACTCTATATCATCGACGGCATCCATATGTAATACATGTAACACTAGCCACTTTAACTATGCCACTTTGTTTACATACTCATCTTATATGTATATACTGTACTCGATACCATCTACTGTATCTTGCCTATGCTGCTCTGTACCATCACTCATTCATATATCCTTATGTACATATTCTTTATCCCCTTACACTGTGTATAAGACAGTAGTTTAGGAATTGTTAGTTAGATTACTTGTTGGTTATTACTGCATTGTCGGAACTAGAAGCACAAGCATTTCGCTACACTCGCATTAACATCTGCTAACCATGTGTATGTGACAAATACAATTTGATTTGATTTGCTTCCAAACATACCCTCGTAAAACTGACCATCCTACCGATCCTCGACTTCGGCGATGTCATTTACATAATAGCCTCCAATACCCTACTCAATAATTTGGATGCAGTCTATCACAGTGCCATCCATTTTGTCACCAAAGCCCCATATACTACCTACCACTGACCTGTACGCTCTCGTTGGCTGGCCCTCGCTTCATACTCGTCGCCAAACCCACTGGCTCCAGGTCATCTACAAGACCCTGCTAGGTAAAGTCCCCCCTTATCTAAGCTCGCTGGTCACCATAGCATCTCCCACCTGTAGCACGCGCTCTAGCAGGTATATCTCTCTAGTCACCCCCAAAACCAATTCCTCCTTTGGCGCCTCTCCTTCCAGTTCTCTGCTGCCAATGACTGGATCGAACTACAAAAATCTCTGAAACTGGAAACACTTATCTCCCTCACTAGCTTTAAGCACCAGCTGTCAGAGCAGCTCACAGATTACTGCACCTGTACATAGCCCATCTATAATTTAGCCCAAACAACTACCTCTTCCCCTACTGTATTTATTTATTTTTCTCCTTTGCACCTCATTATTTCTATTTTGCATTCTTCCACTGCAAATCGACCATTCGTGTGTTATTTGCTATATTATATTTACTTCGCCAACATGGCCTTTTTTTGTTGCCTTTACCTCCCTTATCTTACCTCACTTGCTTACATTGTAAATGTACTTATTTTTCTATTGTATTATTGACTGCATGTTTGTTTTACTCCATGTGTAACTCTGTTGTTGTATGTGTCGAACTGCTTTGCTTTATCTTGGCCAGGTCGCAATTGTAAATGAGAATTTGTTCAACTTGCCTACCTGGTTAAATAAAGTTGAAATAAAAATAAATAAAAAAGCTGGTTGAGAGAATTCCAAGTGTGCAAAGACCCTTGAATGAGTAGGTGTGTCCAAACTTTTGACTGGTACACACATATATATAGATATATATATACATATATATACATATATATAGATATATATATACATATATATAGATATATATATACATATATATAGATATATATACACATATATATAGATATATATACACATATATATAGATATATATATACATATATATAGATATATACATACACACACACAGTGGGGCAAAAATCACATTGTAGGATTTTTAATGAATCTATTTGCAAATTATGGTGGAAAATAAGTATTTGGTCAATAACAAAAGTTTCTCAATACTTTGTTATATACCCTTTGTTGGCAATGACAGAGGTCAAACGTTTTCTGTAAGTATTCACAAGGTTTTCACACACTGTTGCTGGTATTTTGGCCCATTCCTCCATGCAGATCTCCTCTAGAGCAGTGATGTTTTGGGGCTGTTGCTGGGCAACACGGACTTTCAATTCCCTCCAAAGATTTTCTATGGGGTTGAGATCTGGAGACTGGCTAGGCCACTCCAGGACCTTGAAATGCTTCTTACGAAGCCACTCCTGTTTGGGATCATTGTCATGCTGGAAGACCCAGCCACGTTTCATCTGCAATGCCCTTGCTGATGGAAGGAGGTTTTCACTCAAAATCTCACGATACATGGCCCCATCCATGACACGGATCAGTCGTCCTGGTCCATTTGCAGAAAAACAGCCCCAAAGTATGATGTTCCACCCCCATGCGTCACAGTAGGTATGGTGTTATTTGGATGCAACTCAGCATTCTTTGTCGTCCAAACAAGACAAGTTGAGTTTTTACCAAAAAGTTATATTTTGGTTTCATCTGACCATATGACATTCTCCCAATCTTCTTCTGGATCATCCAAATGCTCTCTAGCAAACTTCAGATGGGCCTGGACATGTACTGGCTTAAGCAGGGGGACACGTCTGGCACTGCAGGATTTGAGTCCCTGGTGGCGGATTGTGTTCCTGATGGTAGGCTTTGTTACTTTGTTCCCAGCTCTCTGCAGGTAATTCACTAGGTCCCCCCGTGTGGTTCTGGGATTTTTGCTCACCATTCTTGTGATCATTTTGACCCGTGGAGCCCCAGATCGAGGGAGATTATCAGTGGTCTTGTATGTCTTCCATTTCCTAATAATTGCTCCCACAGTTGATTTCTTCAAACCAAGCTGCTTGCCGATTGCAGATTCAGTCTTCCCAGCCTGGTGCAGGTCTACAATTTTGTTTCTGGTGTCCTTTGACAGCCCTTTGGTCTTGGCCATAGTGGAGTTTGGAGTGTGACCGTTTGAGGTTGTGGACAGGTGTCTTTTATACTGATAACAAGTTCAAACAGGTGCCATTAATACAGGTAACGAGTGGAGGACAGAGGAGCCTCTTAAAGAAGTAGTTACAGGTCTGTGAGAGACAGAAATCTTGCGTGTTTGTAGGTGACCAAATACTTATTTTCCACCATAATTTGCAAATAAATTCATAAAAATTCCTACAAAATGATTTTTTTCTTCTCATTTTGTCTGTCATAGTTGAAGTGTACCTATGATGAAAATTACAGGGCTCTCGTATTTTTAACTGGGAGAACTTGCACAATTGGTGGCTGACTGAATACTTTTTTTGCCCCACTGTATGTCTCTTGTCTGAGCTGTTGAATAGCAACTAAATTTTTGCATAGAGAAAACCCTGTATTGTCATTTTGCCTCTGATTGCATTACAGAGGTCATAGCTGATCTGTACACATCCATGTTCCCAGTCATATTGCCTTGACTAAATGTGGTGGTTCGGTAGTGGACTCAAAGAGAGAGAAAGACAATAATTGAAAAGTTTTGAATATATCCCTTCCTTCAAAACATTTTGAAGCAGCTGAGAGAGAGCTATCTATATTTCATTGTGTTTTTCTTCTTCATATTTTACCTTTCATTTACTGAGTTAAAGCAGCTAATTTAGCCTAATGTTACTCAACAACCTGACTCACAGAGAGATAAATATAATTTATGTTAGCTCGTTGGCTTAGCCTGTCCAACACAGCAACTCTTCCAAGTCAAGGTAAGCTTTGGTTTTATACATTTATTGCCACCGGGCCCGCCGGTGTAACCACTAAATGTACACTCACTGTACTGTGTGATTGTGCACATGGATTGGATGTTTACTAACACGATAGTTAAACTTTGTTGACTATAACGTTATGGTGACAAAAATGTAGGCGGTGTAGCGGTTATGGTATGAAGGTTTGGCTTGGGGAAGTTTTTGTGACTGATCACAGACAGCTGTTGTGTTGTGCACTGAAGTCCACAAGCAATGGGAAAAGGTAAGAGAAGAGTGTATAATTTCTTTTCGCATCTATGCAATGAGCTAAGTGATGATGCTGTATGTGGCTGCTATGAAAGTGAACTGTGTGTAGAGGTGATCAGGGGTGTATTCATTCTAACGATTCTGTTGAAAAATATGGAAGCAAATGGAATGAAATGTGGAGGGATCTACCTGAATTTGTTTTAGTTCCAAAACGTAACTAGTTGGACTAGCGATTACACCCCAGATCAGCCAAGAGTATGAAAGGTGGTATTAAATGTGTCACTGTCTGTCACCTTAATTACTCCCAATTTCTCTCGACTGGTGTACCTGTTACAAATGTTCCTTTGTAGGCTAGTTTGTAGCAACCTCATGACTGGTATGGTGCAAATTTGAGTATCATGTAGTAGCCTAAACCTATCGATGCTACATTGAGCTGGGTGAATGGAATATAAATGCCAGCCATCCAATATGCTGTAATAGAAATAAGATCATGCTCATAAAAAACAAAAACAATCGTCCTCCCTAATCTTAAAAGTCACCGACCGCCACTGCTGAAGAAGTGTTACATAACAGAACTTCCATATTTTGCTGGACTTCATTTGCATAGAGACAATCCAAAACAAGCTACGGTAGACTCATTCAGTAGTGTGCATACATTGTCGCTTTAGTTTCATGACCGATAAAAGGTACTAGAAAGATAGATAATGCATGTCTTACATATCTTAGTATGGCTACAACACTCCAGTTTCAAATGAGTTTGATTGTGATCCTGTGTTGTAACTCTTGATCAGCTTCAGGGTTAATTCTATCTGAATTCTAAATCAAATGATATTGTTTGCTTAGAGAAACAGTAAGGGGTGAACGCTAACATGCTGACCACACCGCTCGTGTCATATGCGCAGCAAAATAAATGTACACATATGCTTACACGTACAATCATTGCACCCACACTGCTTGCGCACATCACTGAGAGTCTGCGTAGACAGGCGCTAAAATAGAACTTGGTTCTATTTGTGACGCTTCACAAGCTGCAAGTCCCACCTCTCCCTTCTCCTCATTGGTTTTTAGGAGCATATACCCACGTGGGTGATTGAAAGATGAACTGAGGTCCACACTCTAGTTCAGTTGGTGGTAATGCACCTAAAAGTTGGTTGCAGGGCTTCCCGAGTGACGCAGTGGTCTAGCTGTGATTCTGGGTTCGAGTCCAGGCTCTGTCGCAGTCGGCCGCGACCAGGAGGCCCATGGGGCGGCGCACAATTGGCCCAGCGTCGTCCGGGTTAGGGAGATACACTTGTCTCATCGCGCACTAGCGACTCCTGTGGCGGACCGTGCGTAGTGCACGCTGACACGGTCGCCAGGTGTGACACATTGGTGGGGCTTGATTCTGGGTTGGAAGGGAATTGTGTCAAGAAGCAGTGCGATTTGGTTGGGTTGTGTGTCGGGGGACGCATGGCTCTCGGCCTTCGCCTATCCAGAGTCCATACGGGAGTTGCAGCGATGAAACAAGACTAACTACTACCAATTGGACACCACAAAATTGGGGAGTAAAAAAAGGGGTGAAAAATACAAAAAAAAATTAACAATTGGTTGCCAACCGCCATATAAAGTCCAAAGAAGAAGAAGCCAGAAAGAAATTATCTAGAAACAAACTCTGTTTACCCTTTTATCTGTGGATTAATTGTCAGAGTGGAGTACCTTGTGCATTTCATGTAAAATAACAACCCAATGTTTAAATCCCAGGAAAAACTAGCTAGCAACAGCAAGCTAGCTAGCTAAATCGCCATAAATGTTTAATGCTTTTTGACTTGTCTCCAACATTAATATAGTTGTGTCCTGATCGCATCTGATGTGGATGGACAAAATCAACATATGCGCAATGGTGAGCGAGCGGTCTGGTCAGCATGCATCTTAAGAAAATGTTCACTTAGTCATCATGCATTGATATCACGGGGAGACTAAGTGAACATTTTACTGAATTGGTTAGAATTCGCCCCTAAGAGAATAAGAGACGTTTAACAATTCCAGGACGGGATTTTGGTGATGCTCACCTCCTTGGCCATGTCAGTGTACTTCTGTTTCTCTTTGGGCTCCAGCACGGCCCACCAATCAGCCAGGATCTTGGTGGCACCGCGGTTGTCCAGTCGAGGGTGTTCCTGCCTCACCAGCGATCGGTGGCGCTTGCAGAAAAGCAGGAAGGCATTCATGGGCCGGCGGGCCCGCTGCTCTGAAGAGTCCTCTTCCCCCTCCGGGGGCCCCCCGCATGGCACCTTCGGCCCCCGGGTCTCCCTAACCAACAATGGCTCCTGTGGACAGACGCATCAGTGATAGATGTTTTAATCTACATCATCACTACCCCCACCACCATTATTATCACAACAATGGTTATTGCTTGATATCAATTTGGAAGTAATTCAGAAATGTGTTTTATACTGAACAAAAATATCAAAACAATTTTCATTTTAGTCAATTAAGAGTAAGGCATATGGATTTCACATGACTGGGCAGGAGTGCAGCCATAGCTGGGCATAGGCCCACCCACTGGGGAGCCAGGCCCAGCCAATCGGAATTAGTTTTTCCCCCCACAAAAGGGCATCATTACAGACAGAAATACTCCTCAGCATCCCCCCAAACCCCCCTCAGACGATCCCACAGGTGAACAAGTCGGATGTGGAGGTTCTGGGCTGGCATGGTTACATGTGGTCTGCGGTTGCTAGGCCGGTTAGGTGTATTGCCAAATACTCTAAAACCACATTGGAGGCAGCTTATGGTAGAGAAATTAACATTAAATTCTCTGGCAACAGCTCTGGTGGACATTTCTGCAGTCAGCATGCCAATTGCCCGCTACCTCAAAACTTGAGACATCTGTGGCATTGTGTTGTGTGGCATACTCCACATTTTAAAGTGCATTGTCCCCACCACAAGGTGCACCTGTGTAATAAGCATGCGGTTTAATCAGCTTCTTGATATGCCATACCTGTCAGGGATGTAAACACATTTGTGCACAACATTTGAGAAAAACATATCATAACATAAAACATAACATATTATATCATAGAAAATGAAAGTGAATACTTCTAGACTACATACTTAGTTATCAAAATGATGTGTGTTTTAGAAATTCAAATGTTCAAATCATATTTTCAACATGGTATTTCTGCACCCACAGCCAGGCAGGGAGAGATACTTCATAGAGGGGGTAAAGTGCCCTTGGCTGGTGGTTCTATACTGAAGTGAGAGGTCACTGCATAATATACAGTGAACTAACAATAGACTGTCGTAAATGTTTGATGGGGCAATAGGCAAGTGGGAATGCAGCAAGAGATGTCCAGAGTTATGTTCAGTAGAAACCCGAAACTATCCATCTAAACTTGCCCAATAGGAAATGCTCTTTCATTTCAAAACATACATACTGAACGCAACACCTGCAAAAGACAGTCACCTTCTCTAGTTCTTCTTCGTCCTCCTCTTCCTCCTCCGAAAAGTCCAGGGCCTTCTTGGAGAGTAGCGGGTGCCATTGTAGACACTTGCGCTTGGGACGCTTGCAGCTCACCTCCACCGGAGGCTCCTTACCCCTTCCTCCACCTTTCATGGCGCTGCCGAGCCTGGAGAGGGCAGAAAGGGAGTTCACTCAGAAACATCTAGACGCTGATCTTTTTTGCTTTTCCCCCACTAATAGGATTGGGTAAGCTGATCCTAGATCTTTGCAAATAAATTAATTAAAAATCCTACAATGTGATTTTCTGGATTTTTCCCCCTCATTTCATCTGTCATAGTTGAAGTGTACCTATGATGAAAATTACAGACCTCTCATCTTTTTAAGTTTCAGAACTTGCACAATTGGTGGCTGACTAAATACTTTTTTGCCTCACTGTATACACGGGTTGGGCAGGTTATTATAAAGGAAAACAATACATTTAAACCAATTCTTGTGCAATTTATATTGATAGGCTAACATTGAGGTTTTTCTTTCATTATTTTTAGGCTGTCTGGCATTAGTGCGAAAGCTTTCTGTAAAGCCTAAATGTTACGCACGCCAAAACCGCGAAATGCTTTTGGGAACGGGCAGAAAAAAATAGATCCACTAAGGAAAAATTACAATGTCTGAGTTTAATTCAATAAGAAAATAGCTGCGAAATGGGAGAGTTGAAAATAAAGAGCCAGAAAAGTAATGTTTGGGAAAGAGTTGGTGGTGGCAAAAGAGGATGATGGCAGTGCATATGTTATGTGTGATTGTGAGGTGCTATACAAATTCGACAGTCACCAGGCGATGACTTCAAATAAGCTGATGGCATGTCAAGGTTACTGTTGCATACTGTTCAGATGGGTTAAATGGAAACTGAAATCTGGACACTGACTGTAGGTCTATAACCTCTCACAGTCTTAATATTAACTCCTGCAGAATTAAGCATTTCTTGCAGTAAAATTCTACACCAAAATGTACATTTTGACTAGAGGAGTGGAGATTTGAGTTCTCCTTCAGGATCTTGAGATAATGTGAATGCGCAGTTAGATACCCTCTGTAGAGGTGCTATCTTTACCAGCATCATAAAACTGATAGTAGCCCATTTCCACCACATCATCAATGCATGCAAGCCGAACTGACATCTTATCAGAATGTTGGGTCACAGCTTTCTATTTCTTTTCAACCGGTCAAACTGATGTCATTTGGAAAATGTATGAAAAAAGTATGAAAATGTATGCACTCTCTACTGCAAGTCACTCCGAGTAAGAGTGTGCTAAATGACTAAAATGCTCTACCAACTTAACCACATGGGACTTCTTCTAGAGCATCATATGACAGAAGAGAAGCTGCATGTATCTAATTATAGGAAATTGATAAACAAATATCCTACCAAAATGTCGGAAATAAGCAGAAACATACAGGACCGGTCGAGAGTTAGGACACCTACTCATTTTTCCATTGTAGAATAATAGTGAAGACATCGAAACTATGAAATGACACATGGAAACATGTAGTAACCAACAAATTGAAATATATTTTATATTTGAGATTCTTCATAGTAGCCACCCTTTGCCTTGATGACAGCTTTGCATTCTCTAAACCAGCTTCATAAGGGAGTCTTACCTGGAATGAATTTTAATTAACAGGTGTGCCTTGTTAAAAGTTAATTTGTAGAATTTCTTTCCTTAAATGTGTTCAAATAAGCAAAGAGAAACGACAGTCCATCATTACTTTAAGACATGAAGGTTAGTCAATCCGGAATATTTCCAAGAACTTTGAGTTTCTTCAAATGTAGTCGCAAAACCCATCAAGCATTATGACGAAACTGGCTCTCACGAGGACCGCCACAGGAAAGGAAGACCCAGAGTTATCTCTGCTGCATAAGATAAGTTCATTAGAATTACCAGCCTCAGAAATCGGCAATTAACTGCACCTCATATTGCAGCCCAAATAAATGCTTAACAAAGTTAAAGTAACAGACACATCAACATCAACTGTTCAGAGGAGACTGTGTGAATCAGGCCTTCATGGTCAAATTGCTGCAAAGAAACCACTAGGACAACAATAAGAATAAACTCACTTGGGCCAAGAAACATGAGCAATGGATATTAGAAGACTGTTGGAAATCTGTCTTTTGGTCTGATGAGTCCAAATTGGAGATTTTTGGTTCCAACCACCATGTATTTGTGACGCAGAGTAGGTGAAAGGATGATCTCCGCATGTGTTGTTCCCACCGTGAAGAATGAAGGAGGTGGTGTGATGGTGCTTTGCTGGTGACACTGATTTATTTAGAATTCAAGGCACACAATCAGCATGGCTACCACAGCATTCTGCAGCAATGCTCCATCCCATCTGGTTTGCGGTTAGTGGGACTATCAATTGTTTTTCAACAGGACAAAGACCCAAAACATACCTCCAGGCTGTGTAGGGGCTATTTGACCAAGAAGGAGAGCGATGGGGTGCTGCATCAGATTACCTGGCCTCCACAATCACCCAACCTCAACCCAATTGAGGATGGTTTGGGATGAGTTGGACCGCAAAGTGAAGGAAAAGCAGCCAGCAAATGCTCAGAATATGTGGGAAGTCCTTCAAGGCTGCTGGAAAAGCAATCCAGGTGACTACCTCATGAAGCTGGTTGAGAGAATGCCAAGAGTGTGCAAAGCTGTCATCAAGGCGAAGGGTGGCTACTTTGAAGGATCTAAAATATGTTGATTTGTTAAACACTTTTTTGGTTACTACATGATTCCATCTATGACTGTAGTCTACAGTGCATGGTCTATATTTTCAGGTTAGGGTCAAGTGCTGGCCTTTGATTTTCACTTTATCACATATAGTCGGGTGGTTACGGATGGGTTAATAGCAATTGCGGGCGGGTACCGGGTGAACAAACAGCTGACCGAACCACCACTGACGCACACACGCACTTCATTGCCAAGTGGCACTGTGAGAACTAAGATAGCAGTTTGTGTATCTGCTTGGTTGAGGGAAACCAATGACCTGAAACACCCATTTCAGACATCAATCCAATGACATCAAATATGAAAGAATGCTACCGTATATAAACGGTAGCATTCTCATATGAATCGAATTTTGGTTCACATTCTGTAGAAAAAAAACTTCACCTAAGCATGAAAATGTATTCACTAGAAGGTGCTATATTTAATAATTCCTCCTGCAGGTATGTAGTAGTAGATGGATCAAACTTCATAAGTAAAAATAAGTAGTGTTTTTGGATGAATGGTTTACATGCTCAGAGGTTGGAAACATTAATTATATAATACTACCTAATTAACCTTAAAAAGAAAACATTTGGGGGGGGGTTATACTTTATCTTACTGTATCTTACTAAACTATTGCAGGTATTTGTAAGTCATAATCTTAAAAAAACAAGAGGAAATCAAAATTGTTACATGTGCAGTGCCTTCAGAAAGTATTCCTACCCCTCGACTTTTTCCACATTTTGTTGTGTTACAGCCTGAACTTAAACATGATCAAATAGATATTTGTCGTCACTGGCCAACACACAATACCCCTAATGTCAAAGTGGAATTATGTTTTCAGGTTTTGGGGGGGAATTAAAAATTAAAACCCCTTTGTTATGACAAGCCTAAATTAGTTCAGGAGTAAAAAGGTGCTTAACAAGTGAAATAATTGGTTGCATGATCTCACTCTGTGTGCAATAGTGTTTAACATGATTTTTGAATGACTACCTCATTCATCATTCATTATCTGTAAGATACCGGAGTCGAGCAGTGAATTTCAAAGACAGATTCAACCACAAAGAACAGGGAAGTTTACCAATGCTTCGTAAAGAAAGGCACATGGGTAAAAAAAGCAAGTAGACATTGAATATCCTTTTGAGCATGGTAAAGTTATTATTAATGACATTTTATATCAATACACCCATTCACTATAAATATACAGGCGTCCTTCCTAACTCAATTGCCGGAGAGGAAGGAAACCGCTCAGGGATTTCACCATGAGGCCAATGGTGACATTAAAACAGTTACAGTTTAATGGCTGTGATGGGAGATAACTGAGGGTGGATCAACAACATTGTAGTTACTCCACAATACTAACCTTAATGACAGAGTGAAAAAAAGGAAGCCTATACAGAATAAAAAAATATTCCAAAACATGCATCCTGTTTGCAATAAGGCACCAAGATAAAAAAAGCGTACAAAGCATTGTGTGGCAAATAAAACATCACTAAGTATCACTTCATATTTTAAAGCATGGTGATGGCTGGATCATGCAATGATGGATATGCTTGTCATTGGAAAGGACTGGGGAGTTTTTTAGGATAAAAATAAACTGAAAATCCTAGAGGAAAACCTGGTTCAGTCTGCTTTCCAACAGACAGTGGAAGACAAATTCACCTTTCAGCAGGACAATAACCTAGAACACAAGGGCAAATATACACTGGAGTTGCTTACCAAGATGACATTGAATGTTCCTCAGTAGCCTAGTTACAGTTTTGATCTAATTATGCTTGAAAAATCAATGGCAAGATTTGAAAATGTCTGTCTAGCAATGATCAACAACCACCTTGACAGAGCTAGAAGATTTTTTAAAGAAGAAATTAGCAAATATTGTACAATCGAGGTGTGCAAAGCTCTTAAGAGATTTACCCAAAAACATAGAAATCAGAATGTTTCAGATTAAAATAACATGCTGTACAATGTGTTATTAAATGTACTATCTATAAGCTTCTGCTGCACTATACTACAATCGTACAGATTCTAGTTTCCACCTCCATCCTTTGCCTATACTAACAGTATTGCAAATTTGTTTGGTTCCTAATGTTAACAAAAAGCTGTCTGTGTCATGAGATTTTTATGATGCTTTATTATAAATAACTACACAATTGGTGACTTATTTTTTAATATATGGTATTGTTGTCAGTTTTAATTTAGAAATGACCAGTGATCCATATTTCAGATGAAATAGTTTATTACCAATTCTTAAACAAGGCTAACCCTCTTCTGCACTATGCATAATTCCTAAATATATGCCTAAATAACATAACCAAAATAAAAATAAATTCTGAACTATGTGGACTGCAGGAATAAATGTGGTACCTACAGAGAACAAGCATCTGTGAAACTGCAACTGTAGTGTCAAGACATTATGTGGGAATTCCTGAGTTCAACAGCAGATAAACCATAGAAGATAATACTCTGAAACAGTCTTTTGCCCATCCCCGGGCAGGCTTGGGTAGAACAGGCATTTGTCCTTGTATTTATTCCCTGTAAACAAAAAAACTCAAGAGGTTTCACTGCACCAAGAGCCCAGCGTCGAGCCTTCTTGTGAGCAAACTAATTTATAATGTCTTTAAAGATGACATTTTCTAGCTAACTGGTTTTCAATTGGAAGGATGGCAAGGCTGTTCAACCCGTCTTGGCACATTGTACATCTTAGATAGTTCTTTATAGGTTTCAGCTTATTGAAGACATGTTCACCTCCATTAACTGTTACAGGCATTGTACAGAAGATTTGCAGTGTAATGCACACTTCTCCAAAAAAAGGCTCTATAGCTGCATCTTGTGGATGGCATTTAGGAGCTCTAAAGGAGAAAGACCATCTGAAAAAGTGGCACCATAATGTCTTTAGATGTCATACTTCATTTTCAAATCCATCTGGGAGATATTTGGAGTACTTGTTTCTCAATTCGTGGAAAGATACACAAGATACACATTTTCCTAAATGTAAGTATTGGTGAAACTCCTCGCATGTAGCTGCAATCGTGTGGAGCCCAATGTCCACATTTCTGATTATACTATCCAGAGCCACATAAAACAGTGTGTTACAAAATCCAGTGTCTGACATCTGTTCATTTGCTGTCATCTTCAGTCTCATCAGGGAAACATAATGTTTTTCTGGTGGTTCCTCTGTTCACTGTGAAGCTGAGTAGATCCACCCATTTCATTTGCCACCATGGAGGCTTCTGCCAGAACAGTGTCCCATTGATTATGCAGAGCCTGTATTTCTTCCTGTAGTGCCTTAATGTGAGCTGCTTCAGTGTCCAGAGAAATAATTCCTGACTGAAGAATTAGGCTTCTAATTCTCAATATACTGCAAAACTTTTACGCAGAAAGTGAGCAGGAAGATTGCCTTGAAAGACATGAAGTAGCTTTTCAGACCTTTTGCTTCGTTTGTCAGGCAGCAAGAAGCATGTCTAGGGCCTTGATGATCGACAGTAATGAGTTGCCACTAGTTGGACCACAGCAGTATGCTCACTCCATTGCGTGTCTGAAAGGCGGTTAAGACAGCAGACAGTATTTTCCTTGAGAATGGCCCATCACTCTGGTCTGGCACTGAACAGATTGTGAAGATGATTCAAAAGTTGATACTTCTGGGCACGACTGAGCTGCATGTACACCCACAAGAATAAGAGTATGGGAGGCACAAGGTGAGTATGTGGCCAGTGGATTATTTT
This sequence comes from Oncorhynchus gorbuscha, assembly GCF_021184085.1. Lineage (NCBI taxonomy): Eukaryota > Metazoa > Chordata > Actinopteri > Salmoniformes > Salmonidae > Oncorhynchus > Oncorhynchus gorbuscha. The sequence goes on from NC_060174.1 coordinate 89,121,839, forward strand.
GCAGTATGTGTGCTTGAACTCCCTTCACTTTTCCTGACATATTTGCACAATTATCATAGCAGATTGCCATGGTCAGGGCTGTCAATACCAGGCCCTTCCAATGCACTCAAAATCATTTCAGAAATTTCACTGCCTGTCTTTCTAGCAATGTCTTCAAATTCAAGAAAACACTCAATTATTTTCCATTTACCTGTTCCCTGAACTTTACCTTTGTGTACATGTCTCACCAATAATACATTTTGCTCAGTATGGGAAATGTCTGGAGTTGCATCACATATAACCGAGTAATAGTTTGCATCTTTTCTGACTAGATTTCTTTCTGCAGCTGACTGTCTATACCTCTAGCTGTTGTTATGGTATGCTTGTTGTTATGGTATGCTGCAGATGTTTTAATTTCTAGTAACAGTTCATGCTCTGGTAGTTTGCCATACATTCTCCTCCATTTCACTGATGATATCTTATAGCCATCCTTAATATTCGGAGAACTGGGTGATGGTTTACTTTGCTCATGAGAAAAAAAGAATACATGAAAAGTAATATGCCTTTACACTCTTAATATAAATAAGGCAGTCTCTTTGCAACATCTCTCCGTTTTCTGACTTACTGTAGTGTAAATAGTTTTTCCTGAAAGACATCTGCATCGGTCTTTCTTTCATTTTCTGGAAACCCAATTTTGTTTTTTGAGGGGGGCATAGTGGTCATCTCTTGTGAATGCTTAGGCTACATCCCGGAGCAACTGTCTGATCAGCTGTATTTTTTTGGGACCAAACATGTACTTTATGGGGCGGGGGGGGGGGGGGGGGACGACAAACGGGATGGTTGGGTAGAGATGCCTGATCAGATTATGGTTATATGTTTTAATTTTCATCAGAGATTTTTTTGTCTATCAGGATAGGGCCCCATGAATCATTCATGTTTTCCCCCACAATGACACCCTTGGCTGTAATCTTCACTGCCAGAGGTGATTTTAACATTTCCAAATTCCAGCCATAAATGTGTATTCACAACATTTGTTTTCAACAGAGAACTCATAGATTTTGGTTTTAGTTGAATCCACAGTTTAGCTAGCAAGAGCAATATGGAAAGCTAGCATCAATGTAGCTCTACAAGTGTTTTCATGTTTGGTTGTTGGGATTGTTGTTTTAGTCCGACAATCGGGATGCAATGGGTTTATGTCAATTTTTCAATGTTATATGTAGTTTCCTTCCTAAAGAGACAAAGGTCGCTTCAGTGTTCAAGCTAAAGTTGAAACTAGGGATGCACGATATATCAGTGAACATATCAGAATCGGACCATATTAGCTAAAAATGCCAGCATTGGTATCGGCCGATGTCTAGTTTAACTTCTCTAGGGTAGGGGGCAGCATTTGGAATTTTGGATGAAAAGCATGCCCAAATTAAACTGCCTTCTAACTCAGACCCAGAAGATAGGATATGCATATAATTGGTAATTTGGATAGAAAACACTCTACAGTTTCCAAAACTATTAAAATAGTGTCTGTGAGTATAACAGAACTGATTTGGCAGGCGAAAACCTCAAAGACCCATTCAGGAAGTAGGATTTTTTTTAAAGAACGTTTTCTATTCAATGCCATTACAGTATCCATTGACTTAGGACTCAAATGGCAGTTCCTATGCCTTCCACTAGATGTCAACAACCTTTAGAAATGGTTTCAGGCTAGTATTCTGAAAAATGAGGGAGTAAGAGCAGTTCAAATGAGTGGACACTGCCGTGTCACAGAGCTTTTTCATGCGCGCGACCGAGAGTGCCTTTCTTGTTTACCTTTTATATTGATGATGTACGTTATTGTCCGGTTGAAATATGATCGATTATTTAGGCTAAAAACAACCTGAGGATTGATTATGAACATCGTTTGAAATGTTTCTACGAACTTCACGGATACTATTTTGATTAATTGTCTGCCTGTTGTGACTGCGTTTGAGCCTGTGGATTACTGAAGAAAACGCGCAAACAAAACGGACGTTTTTGGATATTGTGGTAGCAGAATCAGAATTAGTTAGGTAACATTGATAAATAAGATGTTTTAATCATATAATCATGCTTACGTGAGATAATGGTCATTAGAATGTCTTCTTAATGATAATACTGTTGGCAGTTTTCAGTTATCCCCTCTCTCCTAGGGCTCAGTTACTTGGGGCCCAGAGAGGGGAGAGGTCAGGTTTGTCTTATCTGTGAATGTGTCTGTAACTATTCCTAAACCATGTGAAGGGATGGTGTGATTAATGGGGAACCAGTTAGTTGGCTCCACAATGTCTGTGAGCCAGTCACTCCTCTCCGTAAGCTTGTCCAGGAGGGGTTGTATTTTTGATGGGAGTATCTAGAATTGACATTTGATATATGCTATTGGATGAGGTAATGTTTTGGTCCTAAGTGGTACCAAGAACGAGATAAGAACTTTGTTTAGGAGACCAAGCTGAACAATAATTTATAGCTGATGCCATCTAGCTATGGGATACTCCGCTTTCAAGTAAATCTTCCTTTGTGTAATGTTCCTAAGAGCTGTTATTTGTCATGTGAGTTGAGATGCTATAAATGATACTAAGAACTGTTTTGTAAGCACTCTCAGAGAATTAATTTATAGACACCGAATTGATCTGAGAGTCACAGGGCTATGGTGAAGCTCATATAATTAAAGATGGACTTTATAATAACTCTGACTACATATACATTTAAGTCATTTAGCAGACGCTCTAGTGGTCAGAGGTTTGTTGTGGTTTGCTCTCTCATGATTTGGTAATACAGGAAATTTCCACAACAATATAAAGAGACTATCGAACAAAAGGAACATTTATTGAATAAATTAATGTCTTCTGTGTGCAACCATATGAAGATCATCAAAGGTCAGTGATTCATTTTCTCTCTATTTCTGACTTGTGTAACTCTTCTTCTTGGCTGGTTACTGTTTGTAATGATTTGTCTGATGGGCTATATTCTCAAATAATCGTAAGGTATGCTTTCGCCGTAAAGCATTATTGAAATCTGACACAGTGGTAGATTCACAAGAAGTTAATCTTTAAACCTATGTAAAGTAGTTGATTCTTTTCTGAATTGTTATAATGAGCATTTATGTATTTGACTTTGGCGCTCTGCAATCTCACTGGATGTTGGCCAGGTGGGACGCGATTGTCCCACATACCCTAGAGAGGTTAACACTGATGTGAAAAAAAATGTCAAAGCTGACTTGCATACCTATATAAACGTAGGTACATGACGTAATGACGCCACGTAAAATGTTGCACTACACGTGCAAAACAGCATTCCTAACCTAGAGCCCACAATGTCTGCTGTGTGGATTGAGCAGTCAACAAGTTGAGCAGTCATTTGAAAGAGTAAGAACATTTCAGCGTGACAACTCAAAGACGAAATCCATTAACGCCAGGATAATGGAATTCATTGCCCTTGACAATCAACCGTTCTCTGTCGTGGGTGATGTTGGCTTTCGCGACTGTTCGAGCACTGGTACACACCAACTTTACCAAGTGCACTATTGTTCAGATGTTGCACTACCGGAGTTACACAGTAATAGCATCACTGCTATTAGCTCATAACATACTATGGAATGTCGTTTGGGTCTTTGCGTGTCAAAAAAAGATACACGTCAAATAACACTTTCACAATAACACTATTTGACACGTTAAGTAAACTTTTAATTTAACACGTCAAATAACACAGTTCTATTATAGAAGGTTGTGTGTTCGGAATTTGCACGTGCAAGCCAAGCGCCAGTAGCACTGTCAAAGCTGTACAAAAAAAGTCTGCAAACAAGCAAACACCGGCCACAAATGATGTGTTTACAATGCCGCAATGGTAATAAAGCATTATTTGCTCGACCGCAACTTCTGGGGTAGCTAGCTAACTTTATCTTGGTACCTAGCTAGCACCAATACAACCAGCCTGAAAACAATGATGAGTATAAACTTCCCGAATCTTAGCAATGATTTAGGAATCCTTGTGAGTAACTACACTGCTCAAAAAAAATAAAAGGGAACACTTAAACAACACAATGTAACTCCAAGTCAATCACACTTCTGTGAAATCAAACTGTCCACATAGGAAGCAACACTGATTGACAATAAATTTCACATGCTGTTGTGCAAATGGAATAGACAACAGGTGGAAATTATAGGCAAGATACCCCCAATAAAGGAGTGGTTCTGCAGGTGGGGACCACAGACCACTTCTCAGTTCCTATGCTTCCTGGCTGATGTTTTGGTCACTTTTGAATGCTGGCGGTGCTTTCTCACTAGTGGTAGCATGAGACAGAGTCTACAACCCACACAAGTGCCTCAGGTAGTGCAGCTCATCCAGGATGGCACATCAATGCAAGCTGTGGCAAGAAGGTTTGCTGTGTACGTCAGCGTAGTGTCCAGAGCATGGAGGCGCTACCAGGAGACAGGCCAGTACATCAGGAGACATGGAGGAGGCCGTAGGAGGGCAACAACCCATCAGCAGGACCGCTACCTCCGCCTTTGTGCAAGGAGGAGCAGGAGGAGCACTGCCATAGCCCTGCAAAATGACCTCCAGCAGGCCACAAATGTGCATGTGTGCTCAAATGGTCAGAAACAGACTCCATGAGGGTGGTATGAGGGCCTGACGTCCACAGGTGGGGGTTGTGCATACATTGGCAAATTCGCCACTGGCACCCTGTGCTCTTCACAGATGAAAGCAGGTTCACACTGAGCAGGTGACAGACGTGACAGTCTGGAGACGCCGTGGAGAACGTTCTGCTGCCTGCAACATCCTCCAGCATGACCGGTTGGTGGTGGGTCAGTTATGGTGTGGGGTGGCATTTCTTTGTGGGGCCGCACAGCCCTCCATGTGCTCGCCAGAGGTAGCCTGACTGCCATTAGGTACCCCTTGTGAGACCATATGCTGGTGTGGTTGGCCCTGGGTTCCTCCTAATGCAAGACAATGCTAGACCTCATGTGGCTGGAGTGTGTCAGCAGTTCCTGCAAGAGGAAGGCATTGATGCTATGGACTGGCTCGCCCGTTCCCCAGACATGAATCAAATTGAGCGCATCTGGGACATCATGTCTCGCTCCATCCACCAACGCCACGTTGCACCACAGACTGTCCAGGAGTTGGCAGATGCTTTAGTCCAGGTCCGGGAGGAGATCCCTCAGGAGACCATCCGCCACCTCACCAGGAGCATGCCCAGGCGTTGTAGGGAAGTCATACAGGCACGTGAAGGCCACACACACTAATGAGCCTCATTTTGACTTGTTTTAAGGACATTACATCAAAGTTGGATCAGCCTGTAGTGTGGTTTTCCACTTTAATTTTGAGTGTATCTCCAAATCCAGACCTCCATGGGTTGATCAATTTGATTTCCATTGATAATTTTTGTGCGATTTTGTTGTTAGCACATTCAACTATGTAAAGAAAAAAGTATTTAATAAGAATATTTCATTCATTCAGATCTAGGATGTGTTATTTTAGTGTTCCCTTTATTTTTTTGAGCAGTGTATTAGCTAGGTAACTACTACTTGTTGTTCGCCTATTGAAATTGAACTTCAGTTCATGAAAATAAATAGCTAGCCAGCTACTTAACCCTGTTGCCCAAAGCTAACATTATATGAAGCTAGCCACAATAGTGGAATTTGTGGTTAGCCTTCAAAATAAAAGTACCTCTTTGAAAGTGATGCAGAAGGTTACAATTGGTGAAATCATGCCATATTTAGACTAGATCATGTTAAATAAGGTTGGAATGTGAAATGGGGTATCAGTCTACTCGGTGACACACACAGACAGAACAACTGTTTAGAGTTTATGCAAATATTAGCATTGTAGCTCTTATCGCGGGACTGTGACGGTGGGAAATCACCTCCCCAGTCAGCCTATTGTATGTATTGACATTCATATTGCTTTCTACAGCTTTACCTAAAGATTGGGGATCAATGAAATGTGGTATCAGTTTACTCAATACCCAAGATATTTTTTCCCAATGTCCTCAGAGTTACCAGACTCGAAAACATCCATGTAGTATTGTTTTTCCTTGGGAATAGTGTTCAATAAACATAGATTGACAATAAATGTAGCTTAATTCAGTTTTTCGAGAGTTTTGCAATAAGAGCTACGATGCTAATGTTCTCTGGGTGTCACTGAGTAGACTGATACCCCATGTCATTGATCCAAAATCCATAGGCAAGGCTGTACAGTGAAATAATTGTGCCCCCAATGCAATTCTAAAGTATAATACATCCGGTGTGATTTCAACAGATTTTTGGAAAATTAATGATCTATTCTATTATGGCATAATTCTACCATATGTATTCATTTGCATCACAGTCATTGACAAAATTTTATTTTGAAGGCTAACCGCAAAGTCCACTATTGTGACTAATCCTTATTGTGGATAGTTAATTAGTGATTACCATTCTGTTACACATTCGAAACCCAACCCACGCTTAAACAACTAGAATAGGTCACTTTCAATATAAAAAAAAAGGTCTTAACGGCCTGGTTAAGAGGAAAAGAGTCTATACAGACCTTAAGAAATTAAAGGCTGACATTGTGTTCTTACAAGAAACACAACTTATAGCAAGTAAACATTAGAAATTAAAGAGGAAATGGGTGGGACAACGTTTTGCATCCTCTCACATTTGATGAATAGACATCCTTTTGTATCAGCAGGTTTGTTTTGGTGCAGGAGCATATATATTTGGAGTCTTGGACCCAATTGAATATTTATGTTCCTAACTTCGATGACCATATGTTTATTCAGAACGTATGTATTCCTTCAGATTGCTCAAGCACCACCAGGCTGGCTACTGGCTGAAGGAGATGTAAATGTTTGTTTAGATAGAGTTCTTGTTATGTACTCTGATAACCCCTCTCCTACCAAAGCCGCCAAGTTCACCCTGTCATTCATAAAGGATCTCAATTCACTAGACGTCTGGAGACAGATGCACCCACAGGATAGGGACTACTCTTTTCATTAACACCCACACATGCATATAAACTTTTTCTGCAATCAAAAACTTTTTCATAAAGATACCGAATACCTCCCCAGGTAGCTTAGTAACCATTCTCCTCTGGTATTATCAATCTCCATCCCTACCAAGGTAAATGGAGTATATAGATGGAAACTATATTATTCTCTCCTGAAACAACCTGAATTTTGTACATTCAAAGAGCAGATCAATATTCTTACTTTGACAAACAAACCCTCTGCTCCTGACAGGTTCGTTCTTTGAGATGCATTGAAAGCCTATCTGACGGGATAAAGCATTGCCTATACTAAAGGGTTGAAGAGAAAAGGGGCCGAACTAAAATGTCCTTGAATCTTAAAATGCTATACATTTTTTTCTTCCACACAGGCTCTTGGTAAATAAAAAACTGAAACATAATACCTGGAACACGTATAAAGATGAGAGGGTCATTACTAAATCAAAGCAGTGTTGCTACAAATTTGGAGAAAGCACACAATACACAATTATTGGCATAGCAACTGAAAGCGGAGGAAAGTAAGAGGACAATTAATGCTATGGAAACTCTTACTAAACTCTAATATCTTTCAACCCTACTGAAATTAATGATAGTATTTCTTAAAAGTATGAGGACCTCTATACAGCCCCATCAAGCAATGATCTATCAGAGATGCCTTCCCCCCCAGAGTTCCATAAATGTAAAGGACCTGTTGGTACCCTACCTTATGGAAGTACTTTTAAAAAGTTGGGGAGGACAACTGCTTTCCAGAGTAACTCTCAAAAGCTGTGATTACAGTAATTCACAAGAAAGGGGAAAAACCTGCTAAAGTGCACCTCCTATAGACCACTGCCTCTCCTTAATACAGACTGTAAACTGACACCATGATGCTATCTAAAAGAATGGAGTCATTGCTCCCTCTGCTGGCCAACCCAGATCAGAATGGCTTCATAATTCATCTCAGAAGGTTCTTTGATATAATTCACCTTGCTAACAAAAACAAAATACCTAGTGTCGCCCTCTCCCTCAATCCCAAAAAGACCTTTGATAGGGTGGAATGGCCATATCACTTTCGCGTTTTGTAAGGTTAATGTCACTTTGGTATATTGTTGTCTAATGTATATTTTTGGGTTTAGGAAAAAAAAGTGGAAAAGTATATAAAGAAACTGCATGATCAATTACACAGGCACACCTTCTGCTGGGGACAATACAAGTCCACTCAAATGTGCAGTTTTGTCACACAATACAATGCCAAAGATGTCTCAAGTTGAGGGAGCGTGCAATTGCCATGCTGACTGCAGGAATGTCCAGACCACAACCGCAGACCACGTGTAACCACGCCAGCCCAGGACCACCAAATCCAGCTTCTTCACCTGCGGGATTGTCTGAGACCAGCCACCTGGACAGCTGATGAAACTGTGGGTTTGCACAACTGAAGAATCTCTGCACAAACTGTCAGACAGTCTCAGGGAAGCTCATCTGTGTGCTCGTCATCCTAACCAGGATAGGATCTTAACCTGACTGCAGATTGGCGTCGTAACTGACTTCAGTGGACAAATCGCTCACCTTCGATGGCCTCTGGCATGCTGGAGAAGTGTGCTCATCACAGATGAATCCCGGTTTCAACTGTACTGGGTAGATGGCAAACAGCATGTATGGCTTCTTGTGGGCAAGCGGCTTGCTGATGTCAACGTTGTGAACAAAGCGCACCATGGTGGCGGTGGGGTTATGGTATGGGCAGGCATAAGCTACGGACAACGAACAAAATTGCATTTTATCAATGGAAATTTAAATGCACAGAGATACTGTGACGAGATGCTGAGGCCCATTGTCGTGCCATTCATCCGCCACCATCACCTTATGTTTCAGCAAAATAATGCACACCCCTTGTCACAAGGATCTGTACATAATTTCTGGAAGCTGAAAATGTCCCAAGTCTTCTGTGGCCTGCATACTCACTAGACAATGTGCATGTTTGGGATGCTCTGGATTGACGTATACAACAGCGTGTTCCAGTTCCCGCAACTTTGCACAGCCATTGAAAAAGAGTGGGTCAGCAAACCACAAGCCACAATCAACAGCCTGATCAACTCTGTGAAGGAGATGTGTTGCACTGCATGACGCAAATTGTGGTCACACCAAATACTGTCTGGTTTTCTGATCCACTCCCCTACATTTTTCCTAAGAAATAAAACACGTTCCTTCTTCAGAAGTTCCAGCTAGGCAGGCTAACATTAGTTAGCTAATTTATTTTCTAGCTATCATACAGTAGGCGTATATTAATAATTATATAGTTAATAGAAGTAGACATGCAATCATAATTGACTGTAGAGCATATAAAGCAACCACAAGCTAAAGGTGAGTAAAAACACAATCATCGAGGGATGACGAATTTCCAGCCATGGGCAGTCCGTTTAAAAATTGTTCCTTCCTCCCTCGCCCTGCAAATGTATACTCGTCAGACGTCATCAGAAGTGTCTACTTAATTTGAGGGCTGCGGGGAGAGGGCGTGTCTGTTAAGTGTTTGGAATGCAGCCAAAGTCTTCACTATATTCCTTAAACAATGCTTTGGTTCTATATTGCTCACATAATTTCTATTTGGCACAGAATTGAAAAACAATTTAACTGGGAATCAAAATGGCATGCCTTACGAACTGGAGGGTGGCTTTTTGCATCCCCCAATTGTCGATATCATGGCCTGTAACGGTTTGAGAAAATTCCAAAATTTGAAAGATCAAGTGCTTTCAGAAAGTATTCAGTCCCCTTCACCTTTTCCACAGTGTTATATTACAGCCATATTCTAAAATGTATTTAATTGTTTTTTTTTACACCCCCCCCTCAATCTACACACAATACCACCAGAATGATGAAGCAAGAACAGTTCTTTTTTAAGTTTGCAAATGTATTGAATATAAAACAGATATCACATTGATATCACATTAACATAAGTATTCAGATCCTTTGTTCAGTACTTTGTTGAAGCACCTTTTGCACCTTCTCCCATTCTTCTCTGCAGATCCTCTCAAGCTCTATCAGGTTGGATGGCGAGGGTCGCTGCACAGCTATTTACAGGTCTCTCCAGAGATGATCAAGTCCGGGCTCTGGCTGGGCCACTCAAGGACATTCAGAGACTTGTTCCGAAGCCACTACTGCATTATCTTGCCCCAGTCCGAGGTCCTGAGCGCTCTGGAGCAGGTTACCATCAAGGATCTCTCAGTACTTTTCTCTGTTCATCTTTCCCTCGATCCCAATTATTCTCCCAGTCCCTGCCACTGAAAAACATCCCCACAGCATGATGCTGCCACCACCATGCTTTACGATAGGGATGGTGACAGGTTTCCTCCAGACATGACGCCTGGCATTCAGGCCTAAGTGTTCAATCTTGGTTTCATCAGACCAGAGAATCTTGTTTCTCATGGTCTGAGAGTCCTTTAGGTGCCTTTTGCAAACTTCAAGCAGGCTGTTATGTGCCTTTTACTGAGGAGTGGCTTTCATCTAGCCACGAAGTCCTGATTGATGGAGTGCTGTAGAGATGGTTGTCCTTCTGGAAAGTTCTCCTATCTTCACAGAGAAACTCAGGTGCTATGGCAGAGTGACCATCGGGTTTTTGGTCACCTCCATGACCAAGGCCCTTCTCCCCCGATTGCTCAGTTTGGCCAGGCTGCTAGCTCAAGGTTCCACACTTCTTCCATTTAAGAATGGAGGAGGCCACTGTGTTCTTGGGGACCTTCAATGCTGCAGACATTTTTTGGTACCCTTCCCCAGATCTGTGCCTCGACACAATCCTGTCTTGGCGCTCTATGGACAATTCCTTCGACCTCATGGCTTGTTTTTTTGCTGATATGCACAGTCAACTATGGGACCTTATATAGACAGGTGTGTGACTTTCAATCAATTGAATTTACCACAGGTGGACTCCAATCAAGTTGTAGAAACATCAAGGATGATCAATGGAAACAGAATGCACCTGAGCTAAATTTCAAGTGTCATAGCAAAGGGACTGAATACTTTTTTTCTCTCTTTAATACATTTGCAAACATTTCTAAAAACATTTTTTCCCTTGTAATTATGGGGTATCATGTGTAGATTGATGAGAAATGTTTTATTTAATACATTTTAGAATACATCTATCGTAACAAAATGTGGAGAAAGTGAAGTGGTCTGAATAGTTTCCGAATGCACTGTACATGCAACTCATTCTTTTATACTGTATTTTCTCACCGTCCTTACATATTTTATTAATCACATGTTCTTGTGTTAGGTATTTGAACATTACAATGTTTAAATACCTATCACATACATTTAGTAGTGACAGGATGCATTTGAAACTTCACGTGCAGTAAAACGTTTATGACTACAACTATTTTAACGATTTGAGTGGAACATTTTTTACACAAAAAACAACAATACTGAGTAATGAAAAAGAAAGCACTTCTAATAACCTAATTCACACCAGTCTGAAATTGCAGGATAACCTTTCTTTCACATTGATTTCGACAAAAAATGTAATGGATTGGTGTTTCAGCATTGACTCAATTAAGATTTCGTTGTTCGCTGGGATATCCACCTGTGACTTGCACACAGTTACAAGCCTGGCTTGAGTTAGCAGCAGGTACAGGATCAATATTCACCTCCCTAAAATGGATGAAACCTGAGTTGGAATGTGAAGCTAACTAAAGCTGGCTAGCTTTAGAAATCCTCCATAGATTTAGCTAGCGTCATTGTATACCCCTCAAGTCTTTGATAGCACCTTGATTAATTTCTCGGACATCATGGACCGTGATGCGAGTGGTGTAACAAGGTGATAAAATAAACAAATAAATGACATTTGCCATTAACAAAAATGATTTGAGCGCTAGTAAGCCAGACAGACAAAATTGTCTAAATGTGCAATATTATCCCCCATTATACTGTAATTGACATTTGTCTCTATTTGCAGGCGGAAAATGTGACATGTAACATCTTTAACTTTGTCAAGAAAAACTCAGAGCTCTATGAGGGGTGTGCTATGGGGAAAGCATGCATAGCGTGCATACACACCTGACACCGAGTCACAGTTTCCCAGTTGGTGAAACAGCTAGCTAGTGTGCACAGGTTATGCAACTAGGAATCACTCAAATAAAGTAATTCATTCATTTTGAAACGTATCCTAATCATTTTAATTAAAAGGGTACATCTCAGTCACTGATACAAATATCTACATAAAACCATAGAAATGGTTATTGTGCTTTTGCTAGATGTTATCAAATCAGGGATGGCAATCAATTATGTAATGTATGCATCATGAGAGCTATGCTTGTTAATGTAAGGATATAATAACATGGGGCTTCATGGCATATCAATGAGTAGATACCATGGGCCATTAATAACAAAAATTGGTCAACAAAAGACAATAATCCTTGACTTTGAAAATATGGGATGGATTGCAGGCATACTTACTTAGGCACAGACTATGGAAATGTTGTATCTGAAAGATGAAGATGAATCTGTCAGTCAGGCTGTTTCATGCGATGATGATGACCTATAAAATACAAGACACTTCTCTCAGTCAAGCGATTCATTTGCAATGCTTGGTTAATGCACCAAACAACCACAGAGGCTAGCGTTCTAGTTTTATTCTTCAGCGGGCATAGTAAACATGCGTATTAATCATCACAATAACTTAAAACGTGTATATAGTCAAGTATTCGATATGTGATAAAACTATGGTGGGACATTATTTGTTGTTGATGAAGTAGTGTCGATCCTAAATTCGTGCAACCTATCGGACATAAATGCACTTCCAGCAACGTTGACAACTATGGAGTAATTAACGTTCAGTACACAATAAAATATGCTATATCTAGTAGATATAGATCAGTAGAGATTATATACTACAGTATTGCAGCGTTTGTTTTCAGGTAAAACCGGTGCTGCCTGCAAACCCGATTAAGCTGTCACGGAATCAATAAAAGTGTACCCACGGTAAACATTCTATGAACATCAATTTATACTAATTATATTTTGTTGATCTAGCCCAACGTTCTTTATGTTAAGCTCAAATGTGCATATTCGTGCAAAATGTCGATCTAAGGTCTGACATGACAGACAAGCGAATGAGAGTCCATCTTGCTTTGGTGAAAATGAAAATATCACTCCTGTCAAACTCATATGCATTCATTGAAAAAGGTATTCCACATGTACAAATCGCCACCTTCCATTACTTAAACTAGGGATTTTCCGTCCAGAAAATTGCGGCAAACCGTTTGATGTGCATGGTCTCCCATTTCCTACCAGTTATTAGGAATAAAAGTAGCTTGTTAGCTTGCTAGCTCTCAAACGCGAATGGCTCCAGTCCGTCCGCTGAATGTGTCATTATGCAAAACCTGCAATGGGTCCAAAAGCCCACGAGCCACGAAGTGACAAGCATCCATGGAATTGTAAGCAAACTTCAATCATTTGATGGTTTTCACGCATTCGAACACTGCCATAATTCGCTTAGTAACAATGTAGCCGTGCATTTAATGGGGGAAGTGCTCCAGCTTAGCCATGTCGTACATGTTGTCTCAGGCTTTTGCATAGTCGATTTTTTAAATATTTTTTTTACAGAACAGTGACTTAAAATGTACACCAAACGCATTCGATTAATGGAATTCACGATTAAAACAACAACTTTATAAATGAAATCCCCTAATGACAAACAATAATTCACGAAAAACAAAAAAAAGCTCCACGCTGACCACTTCCAGAGCAGCGATAACCAGCACAGATCTCACACTGGATGACTGAGTCATTTTGGGGAAAACGACAGGGATATTTATAAGGGATAAAATACCAACACGTTCTCTGTCATGACGGCATATACATATTAAAACATACCTCTGATACCCAGCTCGAATACAAGGGCCCTCTCATCCCCATCAGCGTCCTTCTTAAAACTTATTGACACATAACAGTTCGGCACTGGCTGTACAATAACACAAATAGGAACACTTCACCGGATGAACGCTACAGTCAGCGCGAGGCTCAACACTACAAATAAGATACATTATCATTTACATTAGGTCGCAGTACTTTCGTTTTCCTCGGACAAATGTATACTCGTGTCTAATCTACCCTCCCCCGTTCGCAAAGTATTCTTGCGAAGCCTTGTGCAGTAGGCTATGATGTTCATAGCCAGTACTGACTGGCCTAGCCATTTCATCATAAACTATTCAGATTCTGGCCTTACATCACACATATTTTAAACAAACTTTGTTCTTGCAACATTTTTGAAACAGGTCACTGAAAATATGTGACTGTAGAGAAACTGATGACTGTTTAAGCAAAAAGCCATGCCTGTGTCTCAGTCGTGTGTGACTACTTAATATTAGCTTCCTGGGTGTTGCGTTACTGTAGGGATCGGAGTGTTTGGAAAATAAAGTGTAAAAAAAAATAAAGTAAAAGTATGCCAGCACTCACCCGCAACAGGCCACTCAGAATGTAAAGCAAGCTAAATAAGTAAATGGTGGTGCCACAACTGAGCCGTTGTCCACCTCATTCACCTTCTCTTAGTGTGCTTCTTTGATCAGAACAGTTTTTGCAACACACGGTACTGTACATGCAAAGTGAAAATATCCTTACCATGTAAGGCTGGTCGTGATTGGACGATAGTTTGAAAGACAGCCCAAAACAACCACACAGAGAGACCATTACATTTGTGTATTGTTCTGAGACAGCAAGATTAATATAACGTCTTCATAATGTTCAGGACATGTACAGTTACACTGCATAACCAGGTACTGTAGAGCGATAAAAAAAATGCACAGAAGGCCATACTTTTAAATGCAGATGTAATCCGATTTTAAATTAAATGTACACCGTATAAGCATGAATAACGGCACATACAAATTGACAGTACAGGCAGCTATTGTGTTTCATGGAATAAGCCTTTCAAGTCACATGTTTATTTGCAATCATTAATTTAATGAAAAAAGTACAAGTTTCCCTTTCAGACATGAATTCTCCATGCAGTGCTTTCAGAAAGAATTCACACCCATTTACGTTTTACACATTTTGTATTACAAGATGGTCTTAACATGGATTCAATTATCTTTTTTTTGTCAACAATCTACACAAAATACTCTGTAATGTCTAAGTGGATTAAAAATTCTATCATTTGTAAAAAAAAAAGTAATGAAAATTAAAACACTATATCTTGATTAGATAAGTATTCAACCCCCGAGCCAATACATGTTAGAATGACCTTTGGCAGCGATTACAGCTGTGAGTCTTTCTGGCCAAGTCTCTGAGCTTTACACACCTGGATTGTACGATATTTTCAAATTATTCTTTTGAAAAGTCTTCAAGCTCTGTCAAGTTGGTTGTTGATCATTGCTATACAGCCATTTTCAAGTCTTGATTTTCAAGCCAATTTAACATTTACATTTAAGTCATTTAGCAGACGCTCTTATATTGCAAAACTGTAACCAAGGCCACTCGGAACATTCCATTTTGTCTTGGTAGGCAACTCCAGTGTATATTTGGCCTTGTGTTTTAGATTATTGTCCTGCTAAAAGGTAAATTTTTCTCTCAGTGTCTTTTGGAAAGCATATTGAAACAGGTTTTCCTTGAGGATTTTGCCGTTGCTTTGCTCTATTCTGTTTCTTTTTATCCTAAAAAAATCCCTAGTCCATGCCGATGACAAGCATACCCATAACATGATGCAGCCACCACCAATACAAATACAAAACCAGTTATTGAGTGTAAGGGGGCAATAACTTTTTCACACAGGGGCATTCGGTGTTGCATAACATTGTTAATTATATAAATGAAATAAGTATCAATATGTTGTGTTATTTGTTCACTCAGGTTCCCTTTATCTAAAATTAGGTTTGATTGAAGATCTGATAACATTCAGTGTCCAAAATATGCAAAAAATTTAGTTAATCATGAAGGGGTAAATACTCACAGCACTGTACTGTATATACCCACTCACTCACACACACTACATTGACACTCACAGAAAACCCACACACATTCACATACACTGCATACACACACACGCATACCAACACAACACAGACATAGGCGCGCACACTTTCACACTCATCATATGTTGCTGCTACTGTTCTGTATTCTTACTCTTATTATCTTTCCTGATGCCTTGTCACTTTACCCTGCCTTTACGTACATATCTACTTCAAATAGCTCATACACATTGATCTGGTACTGGTCCTCCCTGTATATAGTTAAATGATTTCTTATGTGTTTTATATGTATTTCATTCCTCTTGTTACTTATTTTTTAAATTTGATATACTGTATTGCTTGAAATGGCTCATAAGCAAGCATTTCATGGTAAAGTTTACACCCGTTGTATTCAGTGCATGTGACAAATACATTTTTATTTGATTTTGGCAATAAAGTATGTAGGGCCAAACATATTTTATTTAAACCTCTTAAGGCTAGGGGACAGTGTTCGAAAGTTCAGATGACTGACGTGCCCAATGTAAACTGCCTGTTACTCAGGCCTAGAAGCTAGGATATGCATATAATAGCATTGATAGAAAACACTCTGAAGTTTCTAAAACTGTTAAAATAATGTCTGTGAGTATAACAGAACAGATATCAAATAAATTCAATTGTATTTATATGGCCCTTTGTACATCAGCTGATATCTCAAAGTGCTGTACAGAAAACCAGCCTAAAACCCCAAACAGCAAGCAATGCAGGTGTAAAAACACGGTGGCTAGGAAAAACTCCCTAGAAAGGCCAAAACCTAGGAAAAAACCTAGAGAGGAACCAGGCTATGTGGGGTGGCCAGTCCTCTTCTGGCTGTGCCAGGTGGAGATTATAACAGAACATGGCCAAGATGTTCAAATGTTCATAAATGACCAGCATGGTCAAATAATAATAATCACAGTCAGAACAGTTGAAACTGGAGGTGGACTGGGGACAGCAAGGAGTCATCATGTCAGGTAGTCCTGAGGCATGGTCCTAGGGCTCAGGTCCTCCAAGAGAGAGTAAGAAAGAGAGAAAGAGAGAATTAGAGAGAGCATACTTAGATTCACACAGGACACCAGATAGGACAAGAGAAGTACTCCAGATATAACAAACTGACCCTAGCCCCCGACACAAACTACTGCAGCATAAATACTGGAGGCTGAGACAGGAGGGGTCAGGAGACACTGTGGCCCCATCCGATATGCGGCCCCATCCGATACGGCAGGCAAAAACCAGAGGAAAATACATCCAGATTTTTTGGGGGAGGTCACAGGCCATGGAATATACAAATAAATCGGACCCAGATTTCATTTTTTGAAAGTGAGGCAAGCAAGCAACCTTAATTCAACATCTAGTGACCAAATCAAGAGATGTTAGCCTCTCGGGAGTATAAAAAAAGAGGCATAGAGGAAGTTGTGTATCTCTTTACTGGAAACCTAAGGACATTATTTTTGCTATAATCGTGACATTTTTCCAGTAAAACTTTTTCAGATAAAAAAAATTGATTACATTTGTATGGCCTAACTAAACCTTGTCCAAGCCAGTATGGCCCACAGGGCAGGATCTCCTGTTTCTGTAGTATGAGGCAGCTTGTTGTACAATTACACACCCTAGACAGGATGCTAGCTTGTCGTAGGGCATTAGTCTGTGACAATACAGAGAGACTCATGAAAACAGATACATATTCATCATTGTCTGTCAAAAGTTGAACTATATTAAACTTTTTTGGATGAGTTGCATGCACACAAAGGCCAATGGACAATTATTTCCAAAACCATTGTCTCAATCTCAAATTGTTTTACAAAAAATCTCTGGCAGTAGCCAAGCAGAGAGGAAGTCATTGGTATTTCTCGACTGGGGATTGAGCCCCCGACCTTCCAATCTCAGGGCAGACACTAGCCACACAGTCACTGAGATTCATAGACCCTATCTACCCTTGACAGTTACGTGTGCTGAGACATCTGAGCACAGATTTCGCTTTTAAATGACATACTAGCTACCAAAATATTGGCTACTAAAAGCATATACAGTGGCTGACGTCATCACCATTCCACCTTCCTGTGCTTTGCAAGCGAGAGGCGCCTTTCCATGAGTTAAAGACATACGTCCTAACGTGAGGAAAGTGTTTGGATGGCCTCAAAAATGCTAGCCAGCTAATTTTTGAAGAACAACATTTTGGGGGGTTAAAAGGATGCAGATGGTTCTGCTAATCCATTGCAATTAGCTTTTCTATCAGCCTTGCTGGCTAGCTACACTAGTTAGCCAACTAGTTACAGTAGTTAGCTACTGCAATAAGTTCTTGAGTCATCGTAATATTAGCTTTGCCATGGTTTCCAGAATGCTCACTGGCACATAAAAAAGTGTATACACGCTGGTGCATTTGGAATTCCATGATCGGAATACAAGGGCTGCATTAACTTTCACACACAGCCAGGGTTGGGTAGGTTTACTTTCCAAATGTAATCCACTACAATTACTAGTTACCTGTCCAAAATTGTAATCAGTAACATAACTTTTGGATTACCCAAACTCAGTAACGTAATCTGATTACATTCCGTTACTTTTAGATGACTTTCTCCTTAAAACCTATTTGGGCTGAGATCCCGCTAACGGGATCGATATGACAACAGCCAGTGAAAGTGCAGAGCGCCAAATTCAAAACAACAGAAATCCCAAAATTAAAATTGCTCAAACATACAAGTATTTTACACTATTTTAAAGACACACTTCTTGTTAATCCCACCACAGTGTCTGATTTCAAAAAGGCTTTACGACAAAAGCAAATCAAACGATTATGTCAAATCAAATCAAATACATTTTATTTATATAGCCCTTTGTACATCAGCTGATATCTCAAAGTGCATTTTTGTCTTATGTTAGGTGAGTGCCTCGTCACAGAAAAACACAGCCATTTTTCCAGCCAAAGAGAGGAGTCACAAAAAGCAGAAATAGACACAAATTAATCACTAACCTTTGATGATCTTCATCAGATGACACTCATAGGACTTCGTGTTACACAATTCGTATTTATAGAAAAAAATCTCAGTATACATTGGCGTGTTATGTTCAGTAGTTCCAAAACATCCGGTTATTTTGCAGAGAGCCACATCAATTTACAGAAATACTCATAATAAACATTGATAAAAGATACAACTATTATGCATGAGATCCACTTCTTCTTAATGCAACAGCTGTGTGAGATTTCAAAAAAGTTTTACGCAAAAAGCACCCCATGCAATAATCTGAGTACAGCGCTCAGAGACCAAAACAACCCAAACAGATATCCGCCATGTTGTGTTTAGCCCAATAATCCAAATTCATGACACGCGATCACTAGGTGCAGACGAAAAGTCAAAAAGTTCCGTTACAGTCCGTAGAAACATTTCAAACGATGTATAGAATCAATATTTAGGATGTTTTTAACATTAATCTTCAATAATTTTCCAACCGGAGAATTCGTATGTCTGTAGAGTTGCAATGGAACGTAAGCTAACTATCACGTGAATGCGTGTGGTCAGCTCATGCCTCTCTGGCAGACCTCTGACTCATTCCCCTCTCATTCGCCCCCACCTCACAGTAGAAGCATCAAACAAGGTTCTAAAGACTGTTGACATCTAGTGGAAGCCTTAGGAAGTGCAATATGACCCCATAGACACTGTGTATTCGATAGGGAATGAGTTGAAAAACGACAAACCTCAGATTTTCCACTTCCTGGTAGGATTTCTTCTCAGGTTTTTGCCTGCCATATGAGTTATGTTATACTCACATACATCATTTAAACAGTTTTAGAAACTTCGGTGTGTTTTCTATCCAAATCTACCAATAATATGCATATATTAGCAACTGGGTCTGAGTAGCAGACAGTTTACTCTGGGCACCTTATTCATCCAAGCTACTCAATACTTCCCCCAGCCATAACAAGTTTAAGAGGCATTAGAAGAAGACAAAAATGTATGTTACCAATTGAACGTCATCTATTGCAGGATAAATCAATGTTAAAGTTTACATAGCTAGCCATATATGGATGTAAAATTTTACTTTATTGGTTGGTTGTGTAGGCTTCTTCTAACCCATTGCTTTTTACTATATATAATATAGTAGGAAACAGCAGAACAGCATCGCCCTGTCTGCATCGATGGGACAGCAGTGGAGAAGGTGGAAAGTTTTAAGTTGTACATCACGGACAAACTGAAATGGTCTACCCAAACAGACAGTGTGGTGAAGAAGGCACAACAGCACCTCTTCTACCTCAAGAGGCTGAAGAAATTTGTCTTGTCACCTAAAACCCTCACAAACTTTTACAGATGCACAATTGAGAGCATGCTGTCGGGCTGTATCACCGCCTGGTATGGCAACTGCACTGCCCACAATCACAAGGCTCTCCAGAGGGTGGTGCGGTCTGCACAATGCATCACCGGGGGCAAACTACCTGACCTGCAGGACATCTACAGCACCCAATGTCACAGGAAGACCAAAAAGATAATCAAGGACAAAAACCAACCGAGCCATTGCCTACAATCCAGAAGGCAAGGTCAGTACAGGTGCATCAAAGCTGGGACCGAGAGACTGAAAAACAGCTTCTATCTCAAGGCCATTCAACTGTTAAACAGCCATCACTAACACAGAGAGGCTGCTGATTACATACAGACTCGAAATCATTGGCCACTTTAATAAATGGATCACTAGTCACTTTAATAATGTTTACATATCTTACATACTCATCTCATATGTCTATACTATATTTTATACTATCTATTGCATCTTGCTCGGTCATCGCTCATCCATATATTGATATGTATATATTCTTATTCCATCCCTTTAGATTTGTGTATATTAGGTAGTTGTTGCCGGAATTGTTAGAGTACTTGTTAGATATTACTGCACTGTCAGAACTAGAAGCACAAGCATTTCGCTACACTCGCATTAACGTCTGCTAACCATGTGTATTTGACCAATACAATATGATTTGATTTTGAATAATATGATTCAATTCTATCGTTACATTATAAACCGAAGTCTATCAGAATTCCAGACATTGCAATGAATGTTATAGCCCTTGGTCTTCAAGAATAGGACTTGGAAATATGGATGTAGAGATTAGCCAAATTGTTTTACCTGAGCATGACCTCAAAACTAATGACTTACATTTACATTTACATTTAAGTCATTTAGCAGACGCTCTTATCCAGAGCGACTTACAAATTGGTGCATTCACCTTATGACATCCAGTGGAACAGCCACTTTACAATAGTGCATCTAAATCTTTTAATGGGGGGGGGGGTGAGAAGGATTACTTTATCCTATCCTAGGTATTCCTTAAAGAGGTGGGGTTTCAGGTGTCTCCGGAAGGTGGTGATTGACTCCGCTGTCCTGGCGTCGTAAGGGAGTTTGTTCCACCATTGGGGAGCCAGAGCAGCGAACAGTTTTGACTGGGCTGAGCGGGAACTGTACTTCCTCAGTGGTAGGGAGGCGAGCAGGCCAGAGGTGGATGAACGCAGTGCCCTTATTTGGGTGTAGGGCCTGATCAGAGCCTGGAGGTACTGAGGTGCCGTTCCCCTCACAGCTCCGTAGGCAAGCACCATGGTCTTGTAGCGGATGCGAGCTTCAACTGGAAGCCAGTGGAGAGAGCGGAGGAGCGGGGTGACGTGAGAGAACTTGGGAAGGTTGAACACTAGACGGGCTGCGGCGTTCTGGATGAGTTGTAGGGGTTTAATGGCACAGGCAGGGAGCCCAGCCAACAGCGAGTTGCAGTAATCCAGACGGGAGATGACAAGTGCCTGGATTAGGACCTGCGCCGCTTCCTGTGTGAGGCAGGGTCGTACTCTGCGGATGTTGTAGAGCATGAACCTACAGGAACGGGCCACCGCCTTGATGTTAGTTGAGAACGACAGGGTGTTGTCCAGGATCACGCCAAGGTTCTTAGCGCTCTGGGAGGAGGACACAATGGAGTTGTCAACCGTGATGGCGAGATCATGGAACGGGCAGTCCTTCCCCGGGAGGAAGAGCAGCTCCGTCTTGCCGAAGTTCAGCTTGAGGTGGTGATCCGTCATCCACACTGATATGTCTGCCAGACATGCAGAGATGCGATTCGCCACCTGGTCATCAGAAGGGGGAAAGGAGAAGATTAATTGTGTGTCGTCTGCATAGCAATGATAGGAGAGACCATGTGAGGTTATGACAGAGCCAAGTGACTTGGTGTATAGCGAGAATAGGAGAGGGCCTAGAACAGAGCCCTGGGGGACACCAGTGGTGAGAGCGCGTGGTGAGGAGACAGATTCTCGCCACGCCACCTGGTAGGAGCGACCTGTCAGGTAGGACGCAATCCAAGCGTGGGCCGCGCCGGAGATGCCCAACTCGGAGAGGGTGGAGAGGAGGATCTGATGGTTCACAGACTTATTAGCCAGCCCTATACTGTTGTTTATTATGTTGTTGTCATGGAAAACTTACTGGGCTCAATTATTCAAGTTGAAAAATAAATGCTGCTTTCATGTAGTGGCATGCTTTGAGCACTCCTGAAAAGTCCCATTTACATGTGAAAAATGAATGCCATATGCTGCATTTGCTATAGGCCTATTATTGACCTTTTTTGTTGGTGACACTTTGATAACTTCACAATATGCAACTGTTTAAAGGGCACATTTACAGATGAAACAATAACAAAGTGGACACCCTGCCTCTGATTTGGTAAAAAGCTGTGGGATGGGCCAGAAGAAATGTAACCACTCTCAGATTAATAGACAGAGCAATGGATGCAAGGACTGACCATCCATGATATAAAAATGATTGTTTTAACCATGTCATGAGTCTGTGTTTGTTTACATTTACAATGTTTATAAGTCCAAAAACTGATGTAGCAACTGGAGATTGCACCTTTTAAATCTATCAAAAGTGTGCAAGTTTGTGTCCATTAGGCCTATGGATTTGATTTTATCAGCATGAATTAGATTGAGCAATTACAGCCCCACTTTTATTCCATAGTCTTGGATCCGCACTATGCAGCTATTGCAAGAGCGCATTTTTCACTGTATGTTCACAGGTTTCAAAAACAAAGATTTTTTGGGTTGTATTGGGTTGAAATACACATTTAGATTTGTGAGCGGCCAACCACAACAACCAACAATCCGTAAGGGGCAAATAACTAAATGAGAGAGCAGCAGTGTGATTCACATCAATGCGCTATGTAGATATCAATAATAAGTTATATTCGTATCGCCATAGACTACACCACTGCTGTCATCCTGACCTCAAGCGTTTATTCAAGTTGGATAATCTTTGCAAACATCCTTTCTGAATTTAAATGTAATCCTCAAAGTAATCATCTAGTTTTTCAAAAGTATCTGTTGTCTGAATACAATACTTTAGCTGGTAACGTAATGGATTACAGTTAACGTTTTTGTAATCCCTTACATGTAATGGATTACATGTGATCTGTTACTCCCCAACTCTGCACACAGCCATATAGGCTACTAGAAATATTTATATATTTTCATGTGTTGTAGCCTGGACTGGTCTACTTCTCTTGAATTAAAGTCTTTGTGTAGCCAATGTGGAAGAGGTAGCTAGTTAGCTGTGCTAGTAGCGTCCATAGGTGACATCTGAATACTTTCCGACTCCACCGTATATTTACCTCTACCACTAGGGGGAGAGATTCGCAGCGCTACAACAAAAGGGGTTGTGAACTATCTTCCTCATACAAAGAAGCCATTGAAAAGCAGCTAAGTCTCAGTTGTCTTCATTTATCGGGTTTTCAGGTAGACTTATTTTCATTGGTTATCCGTCTCTGGGTGGTAAAACGAAAGACGAGAAACAGGACATTTAGGTTCATTGTGTCATTTTGCCATACCTGTATACTGTAAGCCTGTACAGTGTAGCCTCGCGAGCCAGCCTGATCTCGCGAACTTACATAAATGGTTCACTACCACAAACCATTCATGTTAGCACACAAGATCAGGCTGGCTCGCGAGGATAACGCAATGGACCTTCATGCAGTTTTCAAAGGCAGCAAGCATGTTACACTCAGGTAGGAGGATATGGTGACCATTAAAATAGGCATTGTTCAGTGTTTGTTATAAATTTCTCTGTAGCTGACAATTACTTATGCACATTGTAATCTTGATTTTTCCATTAAATCTGCTACCAAGACTACTGCTAGCAAGCTAGCTAGGCCATGGCCAAGTGTAATCATTTATAATTAAAACAGCTTGTTCAAAATCCACACTTCCTCCCCAACATGGACCAGCTTGCCCCTTATTGGTAACCACACACCACAGTCAACACCATCAACCAAATCAAAACCACCTAGAAAAAGGCAGGGCTATCCCTTTAAATGCCTCGCACCTGCACTCATGAGCTCTCTTCCCACCAACCCAAACCATTATTAACAGAATCCAACAGATGTGTTTATTGACTGTGAGTATTGTATGAGTGTGGTGTATGGCAGCCCAAAAAATGTAAATACAAAAAATGTAATAATAAGAGACATTGGATGATATGATCACCTGCAGGAGGCTACATATTATACATTAAGTGTGAAACATTACATGAGGATTATACAGAGATGCAATCAATATGATGTGAGAGGAGATTCCCCATATAATCAATAAAGTGTTGCCAAATTCTGTAGAATGTTTCTCACTTATTCCTCATGCAGTAAGTCATTTTCTCCAGTGGGATACAACTATTAACTTCAGATAGCCACATGGCAATTGGCAGGGGGTATCTGATTTCCATTTCAAGGCAATACATTTCTTTAAAATCGCTAGCTAGCAACATTTCTGTTAGCTTTATAGTGTGTCTGTCTTTGCCTAAGATTGGAATTAGTAAAGTTACCCAGTAGACAGACCTCCGGGTCTACAGGGAATGCAGCCCCATGAATTGAGGATATGGTATTGCATACTCCTTGCCAGAAACGGTGTAGTTTTGAACACTGCCAAGTGGAATGTAGGAATGTTCCTTCATCTGAGCCACATCAGATGGCTCATTCATCACAAAACCAATTGATATTTCCAACTACTTTAATGATTTTTTAATTGGCAAGATTAGCAAATTTAGGCATGACATGCCAGCAACAAACGCTGACACTACACATCCAAGTATATTTGACCAAATTATGAAAGACAAGCATTGTAATTTTGAATTCCGTAAAGTGAGTGTGGAAGAAAAAAATATTGTTGTCTATCAACAATGACAAGCCAGCGGGGTCTGATAACTTGGATGGAAAATTACTGAGTATAATTGTGGATGATATTGCACTCTTTTTGCCATATTTTCAATTTAAGCCTCCGAGAATGTGTGTGCTCCAGGCTTGGAGGGAAGCAAAAGTCCCCTTTACAGGCTCAAATAGCCAACCAATCAGCCTGTTACCAACCCTTAGCAAACTTTTGGAAAAAATTGTGTTTGACCAGATACAACGCTATTTTACAGTAAACAAATTGACAACAAACTTTCAGCATGCTTATAGGGAAGGACATCAACAAGCACAGCATTTACACAAATGACTGATGATTGGCTGAGATAAATTTATGATAAAAAGATTGTGGGGGCTGTTTTGTTAGACTTCAGTGTGGCTTTTGACATTATCGATCATAGTCTGCTGCTGGAAAAAGTAATGTGTTATTGCTTTACACCCCCTGCTATATTATGGATAAAGAGTTACTTGTCTAACAACCTGTCCATCTTTACTAATGACATAACATTGAGTAAAGACAGAGTGTCTATGTATGTGGATGACTCAACACTATACATTTCAGCTACTACAGCGACTGAAATGACTGCAACACTTAACAAAGAGTTGCAGTTAGTTTTAGAGTGGGTGGCAAGGAATAAGTTAGTCCTAAATATTTCTAAAACTAAAAGCATTGTATTTGGGGCGTCAGGTAGCCTAGTGGTTAGAGTGTTGGACCAGTAACTGAAAGGTTGCAAGATTTAATCCCCGCGCTGACAAGGTAGAAATCTGTCATTCTGCCCCTGAACAAGGCAGTTGACCCATTGTTCCTAGGCTGTCATTGAAAATAAAATGTGTTCTTAACTGACATGCCGAGTTAAATAAAGGTAAAAAATAAATAAGATACTGTGGGTCACTCCATAGTTCCTCATCAAGACTAATACCTACATCTTTTCCCCATCTAACTCAGGCAGTGGTAATCCTGACATAAGAGCATCATGAATATGGGAAATGGTCTTGATTAGTGGTTGGTCTGCATGGCAGAGTTGTTCAATGACATTTTAGGAAGGTTTCATTGGCCCTTGAGATTCACCCTAATAAAATGTCGTAGTTGAAGGTAACTAAGGAAGTCCTTGTTAGAAAAGTATTTCTTTTTCAGCTATTCAACGGACATCAGCATTCCCTCCTCAAATCAATTTTTCCAGAAGAGTGATACCCTTGTCAGACCATGGTCTAAAGTTACCATTCTGGAAAAACATAGGAATCAATCTATTGTTCCATAAAGGGGTTTTAGGGAAAATAAATCTGTCTCATCTGAACAGCTCATGCAGTTTGCACCATGCCAGGACAGAATGTATAGTTAAAGGGTTGTCTGTGATGGTTTTTATAGATTTTATAGATGTCCCATTTGTATAACAAATCTGCCCCAGTTTTCTCATATACCTCAAACTTTTCAATGTTCAACCATGAGGGGGAAGGACCATTGTCAAACCAGGTTTAGGCCCCTTGACCAGTTTGTCCAAACTAACCCTAGGAGTTTTGACGTGCCAGATAAACCGTCTGGTCAGCTTGCCGAGGGAGGAAAAGAATGCTGCGGGTACAGGGATGGCGAGAGATTGAAACAAAATACAAATCTGGGCAGGACATTAATTTTAATAACATTAACCCGACCCAGTAGAGTGACAGGCAAGTCCATCCATTTACACAGGTCACCCTCTACCTTTTGCAACAAACCGGACAGATTGAGTTTATAAAGGTTCTTCAGGTTACCATCCACCATTATGCCCAAATCTGTGAAGCCCATAGGCGACCATCTAAAAGGAAACGTATGCTTGATGGTATGATGGTCAAAGACAGACTATGATAAGATCCCACTTTTATCAAAATTGACCTTATATCAAGAGAAATAACTATAATGCTGTAATAGATTCTATAAGTGAGAGAGGGAATGTTCTGGGTTTATTAGAAATAAGATAAGGTCATCTGCAAAAAGTGATAATTTAGGAGTATGGGGGCCCACCTGAAAGCCACGTATGTCAGGGCACGTTCTAATGGCCTCAGCCAACGGTTTGATGACGAGGGCTAAGAGGTGGGGGCTAATATGGCAATGCGGTCTGTTCCCCCTATAGAGAGGGAAACAGGAGTAAGTCATCCTGTTGGTAGCAATCCCAGCTTTAGGACATTTGTAGAGTGATTTTCGCAAGTTTACAAATACAGTGTCAAACTTTTCCAAAACTTGAAAGAGATATGGCCATTCGACCCTATCAAAGGCGTTTTCAGCATCAAGGGAGACTGTAATACTAGGTCATTTATTTTTGTTAACAGGGTGAATCATATCAAAGAACCGTTTAAGATTATTGGAGGACAATCTATTAGTTATGAAGCTGGTCTGATCTGGGTTGACCAGCAGAGGGAGCAATGACTCCAGTCTTTTAGATAGCATCATGGTGATCAGTTTACAGTCTGTATTAAGGAGAGAGAGTGGTCTATAGGAGTTGCACTTTAGCAGGTTTTTCCCCTTTCTTGTGAATTACTCTAATCACAGCTTTTGAGAGTTACTCTGGAAAGCAGTTGTCCTCCCCAACTTTTTTAAAGTACCTCCATAAGGTAGGGTACCAACAGGTCCTTTAAATTCTTTATAGAACTCTGGGGGGGAAGGCATCCTTCTCATGAGATTTATTAGAAGGTAAAGATTTAATGGCCTCCAACAATTCAGGGACTGAGAATTGGTTACTCCGGTGCTCTGTCTTCCTCTGACAGGCATGAGAGGTTGAGAGAGGAGAGAAAAGAGTCGATCTCTGATAGATCATTGCTTGATTGGGAAGTTTAGAGGTCCTCATAGTATTTCTTAAAAGCATCATTAATTTCAGTACAGTCGAAATATATCTCGTAAGTAAGAGTTTCTATAGCATTAATTGTCCTCTTATTTTCCTCTGCTTTCAGTTGCCATGCCAATACTTTGTGTGCTTTCTCTCCAAGTTTGTAATAACACTGTTTTGATCTAGTAATGGCCCTCTCGGCTTGATAGAAAGCCTCTGGTAAGTTTTCTCTAGCTCAAAGATTTCAGATTCAAGGACATTCAGTTCAGCACCGTGTGGGTGCATCTGTTTCCAGACGTCTAGTAAATTGAGATCCTACATGAATGACATGGTGACCTTGGCGGCTTTGGTAAGAGGGGAGATTTTATCAGAGAACCTATCAAGAAATGTATCTAAACAGCCAATAGCCATCCTGGTGGTGCCTGAGCAACCTGAAGGAATATATTATGAATAAACATAATGTATGGACATCGAAGTTAGGAGCATACATATTCAAAACGGTCCAAGACTCTGAATACATATGCCCCTGCACCAACAAACAAACCTGCCTGAGGGATCAGATATGGTGTTGCTGATCAAAAAGGAGTTGTGTCTATTTATAAAAATTGCAGTTCCTCTTGCATTGGAGTTCAAAGACAACGGAAAAAGTTTTCCCACTCATTCCCGCTTTAATGTATTGTGTTCACTGGCTGTAGGATGTGTTTCTGGTACGAACACAATGTTAGCCTTTAATTTCATAAGGTATGTATAGACTCTTTTCCTCTGAACCGGGCTGTTACGGCCTTTAATGTTGAATGTGACATATTTTAGTGGATTAAGCATGGGTTCGGTTTCAAATATATAACCGAATGGTAATTACTCATATGTAAATAGTCAGTTAATGTTTCAACTTTAGTTTGGACACTGAAGTGACCTACTGTACAGTGCATTCGAAAAGTATTCAAACCCCTTAACTTTTTCCAAATTTTGTTACATAACAGCCTTATTCTAAAATTGATTAAACCATGAGAAACAAGATTCTCTGGTCTGATGAAACCAAGATTGAACTCTTTGGCCTGAATGCCAAACATCACTTCTGGTGGAAACATGGCACCATCCCTAAGGTGAGCATGGAAGTGGCAGCATCATGCTGTGGGGAGGTTTTCAGGGGCAGGGACTGGGAGACTAATCAGGATCGAGGGAAAGATGAACGGAGAAAGTACAGAGAGATCCTAAATGAAAACCTGCTCCAGAGCACTCAGGACCTCAGACTAGGGCCAAGGTTCACCGTCCAACAGAACAATGACCCTAAGCACACAGCCAAGACAATGCAGGAGTGGCTTTGGGACAAGTCTCTGAATGTCATCGAGTGGCCCAGCCAGAGACCGGACCTGAACTTGATTGAAAATCTCTGAAGAGACCTGAAAATAGCTGTGCAGTGACACTTTTTTAAACCTGTCTTTGCTTAGTCATTATGAGTTATTGTGTGTAGATTGATGAGGGATATTTGTTCAAATTCAATTTTAGAATAAGGCTGTAACGTTCCAAAATGTGTGTGTGTGTGTGTGTGGGGTGTGGGGGGGGGGGGGGGGTACTGTCATGCCCTGACCATAGAGAGCCTTTTTATTCTCTATTTTGGTTAGGTTGGAGTGTGACTAGGGTTGGTAATCTATGGTGTTTATTTCTATGTTGGCCTAGTATGGTATCCAATCAGAGGCAGCTGTTTATCGTTGTCTCGTTGTCTCTGATTGGGGATCATATTTAGGAAGCCATTCCCCCCACTGTGTGTTGTGGGATCTTGTTTAAGTGTAGTTGCCTGTGAGCACTTCATTTTCTTCACGTTTCATTCGTTCTTTATTGTTTTTGTGCGTTTCACTCGAAAAACATGTCACGCTGCGCTTTGGTCCGAATGTTATTACGAAGATCTTGACAAGAAGAAAAAACATGAACCCCACCCACCCTGATTGTCAGACTAAAATCACAATCCCCAACAATCATACATGAAAACACTTGTAGAGACACATTGTTGCTGGCTCTCCATTTTCCTCTTACTAGCTAAAGTTTGCAATAAACTAAAACCAAAACCTACAACAAAAAAAACTAAAACCTCTATATTGAAAACAAATGTTGCGAATAGACCTTTATGGCTGAACATTTTACTGTCAACAATAAGGGCTGCTTGAGTCTCTTTTCAGGAGAAGAAGAGAAACATAAATGGGGGGAAAAGCAATGGGCCTAGGCCTACTAATTTTCTTTGCCCAATGGATATTGTCAAAACCAAAATATCCTCTCCTGTAAATGTAATAGAACTCACCACAGGAAAAATAACTCTTAGTTGAAAATGTCCAAATGATTTGTAGCGGTAAACAGATCCAAATTCGAAATGTTACCTTAGATTGTAAACTGTCATGGTCAAAACAGATAGATTCAATGGTTGTAAAGATGGGGAGAGGTCTGTCTGTAATAACGAGAAGCTCTGCTTTGTTGACACCACACTCCAAAAAGCAAATCCTGCAGAATATATTTTTGTCTTATCTTGATTATTGTCCAGTTGTGTGGTCGGGTGCTGCAAGGAAAGGCCTAGTTTAGCTGCAGCTGGCCCAGAACAGAGCTGCATGTCTTGCTCTTCGTTGTAATCAGAGGGCTGATATAAATAAGTGTTTAGGAGAAACTGACTGCATCACTTCTTATTTTTGTGAGAAACATTAATGTGTTGAAAATCCCAAATTGTTTGCATAGTCAATTTACTCACAGCTCTGACACACACACTTACCCCACCAGACATGCCACCAAAACCCAGTATCTTTCCCTGTCCTGGAAACAGAGGAACCTGGTCAGGACGTCCCGTGGGGGCTTATCTGGTGTGGTTAAGGTTCTGTGGGCATGTTCGATTTCCAATGGCTTTGTGAAGTTGGTTATGCCCAGAACATCAGGGATCCATTGAGTGAAGAAAAGGACGGGATCACCGCCCTCGCTGTCCTCCTTCAATCCGACCACACGCTTATTGCTACATCTGCTCTGGTTCTCCATCTGGTCCAACTTGTTTGTGAGATAGGCATTGTCTTTCTGCAGCTGTTTGATAACCTGGTCACGTCAGGTGATGGTATCTTCAACCATGCTAAATCACAAGTCAGCCTCAGAGGTTCTCAAAAGGAAGGCATTCAGGGAGGATTTCAGGCCGTCAATGGAAGAATGTTCAACCAATTTCTTGTCAATTTCTTTGTTACCATCTTGAATCTCCCAGAGGAGAGTAACAAGCATGCCAGAAGACTCGGAAGAGGCTGCTGAGAGGAACAGTGAGGCACTGCCATCTGAGTTATCAGGACTAATGCTAATCTTGCTAGCTGTGGAGTTATTATTATCTTGGGATTCAACTATGTTTTGGTCAACCTTCTTGCCTCTCGGCCGGAGGTCCATGGCTCTTTGAGAAGGTAAGTACTTAACAATTTATCAGCCGATGTTAGAATATTGTTTCAACATTTTTATTAAGTTAATACTAGGATAACTTTGAAGAGTTAAGTTTGTTAAAACTTCTTATGGCTGCAGGGGCACTATTGAGTAGCTTGGATGAAAAGTGCCCAGAGGTGCCCAGAGTAGACATTCTGCTTCTCAGTCTCAGTGGCTAATATATGCATATTATTATTAGTATTGGATAGAAAACACTCTGAGGTTTCTAAAACTGTTTGAATGATGTCTGTGAGTATAACATAACTCATATGGCAGGCAAAAACCTGAGAATAAATCCAAACAGGAAGTGAGAAATCTGAGGTTGGTATATTTTCAACCCATTCTCTATTGAAATCAAATCAAATGTATTTATTTAGCCATTCTTACATCAGCTGATATCTCAAAGTGCTGTACAGAAACCCATCCTAAAACCCCAAACAGCAAGCAATGCAGGTGTAGAAGCACGGTGGCTAGGAAAAACTCCCTAGAAAGGCCAAAACCTAGGAAGAAACCTAGAGAGGAACCAGGCTATATCCAATTTGTAAGTCGCTCTGGATAAGAGCGTCTGCTAAATGACTTAAATGTAATGTAATGTAATGGGTGGCCAGTCCTCTTCTGGCTGTGCCGGGTGGAGATTATAACAGAACATGGCCAAGATGTTCAAATGTTCATAAATGACCAGCATGGTCAAATAATAATAATCACAGTAGTTGTCGAGGGAGCAGCAAGTCAGCACCTCAGGAGTAAATGTCAGTTGGCATATCCCATTGGGATATGAATGAAGATTCACTTTCTAGGGCTTCCACTAGATGTCAACCGTCTATAGAAATGTGAAATAGGCTTCTACAGTGTTGTGGGACTGAATAAGAGGGGAATGAGTCAGACAACTGGCAGTCCGCCATTTCCCGCTCACGCACATACCACACGATATCTTCCTGCGTTCCGTTCCTCCTCAAGACACAAAGGAACTCCCCGGTTGGAACTTTATTTAAGATTTATGATAAAAACATCCTAATGATTGATTCTGTACTTAGTTTGAAATGTTTCTTCGACCTGTAATATAACCTTTTGAAGTTTTTGTCCGAAGATATGGTCGACCAGCACCAGCGTTTGGATAGGTGTACCAAACGCGCTAACAAAAGTAGCTAATTGGACAGTAAAGGGCCACTCTAAAATGTGCAGTTTTGTTACACAACACAATGCCACAGATGTCTCAAGTTTTGAGGGAGCGTGCAATTGCGATGCTGACTGCAGAGATGTCCATCAGAGAATTTAATGCTAATTCTTCTACCAAGGCCATTTTAGAGAATAGGTCAGTACGACCAATCGGCCTCTGAACTGCAGTCCACA
Source organism: Oncorhynchus gorbuscha (assembly GCF_021184085.1). Lineage (NCBI taxonomy): Eukaryota > Metazoa > Chordata > Actinopteri > Salmoniformes > Salmonidae > Oncorhynchus > Oncorhynchus gorbuscha. Next base: position 89,154,508 of record NC_060174.1, read on the forward strand.
TGTAACCACACCAGCCCAGAACCTCCACATCCGGCTTCTTCACCTGCAGGATCGTCTGCGATCAGCCACCCGGAGAGCTGATGAAACTGAGGAGTATTTCTGTCTGCAGCAAAGCTCTTTTTCGGGTAAAAACTCATTCGGATTGCCTGGACCTGGCTCCCCAGTGGCTGGCCCAGTCGTGAAATCCATAGATTAGGGCCTAATAAATTCATTTCAAATGACTGATTTCCTTATATGAACTGTAAACTCAGTAAAATCATAGAATGGATGACTCGTATGTATTTTATTTATTTATTTTTATTTCACCTTTATTTAACCAGGTAGGCAAGTTAAGAACAAGTTCTCATTTACAATTGCGACCTGGCTAAGATAAAGCAAAGCAGTTCGACAGATACAACGACACAGAGTTACACATGGAGTAAAACAAACATACAGTCAATAATACAGTATAAACAAGTCTATATACAATGTGAGAAAATTAGGTGAGAAGGGAGGTAAAGGCAAAAAAGGCCATGGTGGCAAAGTAAATACAATATAGCAAGTAAAACACTGGAATGGTAGTTTTGCAATGGAAGAATGTGCAAAGTAGAAATAAAAATAATGGGGTGCAAAGGAGCAAAATAAATTAATTAATTAAATACAGTTGGGAAAGAGGTAGTTGTTTGGGCTAAATTATTGGTGGGCTATGTACAGGTGCAGTAATCTGTAAGATGCTCTGACAGTTGGTGCTTAACGCTAGTGAGGGAGATAAGTGTTTCCAGTTTCAGAGATCTTTGTAGGTCGTTCCAGTCATTGGCAGCAGAGAGCTGGAAGGAGAGGCGGCCAAAGAAAGAATTGGTTATGGGGGTGACTAGAGAGATATACCTGCTGGAGCGTGTGCTACAGGTGGGAGATGCTATGGTGACCAGCGAGCTGAGATAAGGGGGGACTTTACCTAGCAGGGTCTTGTAGATGACATGGATCCAGTGGGTTTGGCGATGAGTATGTAGCGAGGGCCAGCCAACGAGAGCGTAGAGGTCGCAATGGTGGGTAGTATATGGGGCTTTGGTGACAAAACGGATTGCACTGTGATAGACTGCATCCAATTTGTTGAGTAGGGTATTGGAGGCTATTTTGTAAATGACATCGCCAAAGTCGAGGATTGGTAGGATGGTCAGTTTTACAAGGGTATGTTTGGCAGCATGAGTGAAGGATGCTTTGTTTTGCGAAATAGGAAGCCAATTCTAGATTTAACTTTGGATTGGAGATGTTTGATATGGGTCTGGAAGGAGAGTTTACAGTCTAACCAGACACCTAAGTATTTGTAGTTGTCCACGTATTCTAAGTCAGAGCCGTCCAGAGTAGTGATGTTGGACAGGCGGGTAGGTGCAGGTAGCGATCGGTTGAAGAGCATGCATTTAGTTTTCCTTGTATTTAAGAGCAATTGGAGGCCACGGAAGGAGAGTTGTATGGCATTGAAGCTTGCCTGGAGGGTAGTTAACACAGTGTCCAAAGACGGGCCGGAAGTATACAGAATGGTGTCGTCTGCGTAGAGGTGGATCAGGGACTCACCAGCAGCAAGAGCGACCTCATTAATGTATACAGAGAAGAGAGTAGGTCCAAGAACTGAACTCTGTGGCTCCCCCATAGAGACTGCCAGAGGTCCGGACAGCAGACCCTCTGATTTGACACACTGAACTCTGTCTGCAAAGTAATTGGTGAACCAGGCAAGGCAGTCATCCGAAAAACCGAGGCTGTTGAGTCTGCCGATAAGAATATGGTGATTGACAGAGTCAAAAGCCTTGGCGAGGTCGATGAAGACGGCTGCACAGTACTGTTTTTTATCGATGGCGGTTATGACATCGTTTAGTACCTTGAGTGTGGCTGAGGTGCACCCGTGACCGGCTCGGAAACCAGATTGCACAGCTGAGAAGGTACGGTGGGATTCGAGATGGTCAGTGACCTGTTTGTTGACTTGGCTTTCGAAGACCTTAGATAGGCAGGGCAGGATGGATATAGGTCTGTAACAGTTTGGGTCCAGGGTGTCTCCCCCTTTGAAGAGGGGGATGACTGCGGCAGCTTTCCAATCCTTGGGGATCTCAGACGATATGAAAGAGAGGTTGAACAGGCTGGTAATAGGGGTTGCGACAATGGCGGCAGATAGTTTCAGAAATAGCGGGTCCAGATTGTCAAGCCCAGCTGATTTGTACGGGTCCAGGTTTTGCAGCTCTTTCAGAACATCTGCTATCTGGATTTGGGTAAAGGAAACCTGGAGAGGCTTGGGTGAGGAGCTACGGGGGGCGGAGCTGTTGGCCGAGGTTGGAGTAGCCAGGCGGAAGGCATGGCCAGCCGTTGAGAAGTGCTTATTGAAGTTTTCGATAATCATGGATTTAGCGGTGGAGACCGTGTTTCCTAGCCTCAGTGCAGTGGGCAGCTGGGAGGAGGTGCTCTTGTTCTCCATGGACTTCACAGTGTCCCAGAACTTTTTGGAGTTGGAGCTACAGGATGCAAACTTCTGCCTGAAGAAGCTGGCCTTAGCTTTCCTGACTGACTGCGTGTATTGGTTCCTGACTTCCCTGAACAGTTGCATATCACGGGGCTATTCGATGCTATTGCAGTCCGCCACAGGATGTTTTTGTGCTGGTCGAGGGCAGTCAGGTCTGGAGTGAACCAAGGGCTGTATCTGTTCTTAGTTCTGCATTTTTTGAACGGAGCATGCTTATCTAAAATGGTGAGGAAGTTACTTTTAAAGAATGACCATGCATCCTCAACTGACGGAATGAGGTCAATGTCCATCCAGGATACCCGGGCCAGGTCGATTAGAAAGGCCTGCTCACAGAAGTGTTTTAGGGAGCGTTTGACAGTGATGAGGGTGGTCGTTTGACTGCGGCTCCGTGGCGGATACAGGCGATGAGGCAGTGATCGCTGAGATCCTGGTTAAAGACAGCAGAGGTATATTTGGAGGGCCAGTTGGTCAGGATGACGTCTATGAGGGTGCCCTTGTTTACAGAGTTAGGGTTGTACCTGGTGGGTTCCTTGATGATTTGAGTGAGATTGAGGGCATCTAGCTTAGATTGTAGGACTGCCGGGGTGTTAAGCATATCCCAGTTTAGGTCACCTAACAGAACGAACTCTGAAGCTAGATGGGGGCGATCAATTCACAAATGGTGTCCAGGGCACAGCTGGGAGCTGAGGGGGTCGGTAGCAGGCGGCAACAGTGAGAGACTTGTTTCTGGAGAGAGTAATTTTCAAAATTAGTAGTTCAAACTGTTTGGGTATGGACCTGGAAAGTATGACATTACTTTGCAGGCTATCTCTGCAGTAGACTGCGACTCCGCCCCCTTTGGCAGTTCTATCTTGACGGAAGATGTTATAGTTGGGTATGGAAATCTCTGAATTTTTGGTGGCCTTCCTGAGCCAGGATTCAGACACGGCAAGGACATCAGGGTTAGCAGAGTGTGCTAAAGCAGTGAGTAAAACAAACTTAGGGAGGAGGCTTCTGATGTTGACATGCATAAAACCAAGACTTTTTCGATCATAGAAGTCAACAAATGAGGGTACCTGGGGACATGCGGGGCCTGGGTTTACCTCCACATCACCCGCGGAACAGAGAAGGAGTAGTATGAGGGTGCGGCTAAAGGCTATCAAAACTGGTCGCCTAGAGCGTTGGGGGCAGAGGATAAGAGGAGCAGGTTTCTGGGCATGGTAGAATATATTCAGGGCATAATGCGCAGACAGGGGTATGGTGGGGTGCGGGTACAGCGGAGGTAAGCCCAGGTACTGGGTGATGATGAGAGAGGTTGTATCTCTGGACATGCTGGTTGTAATGGGTGATGTCACCGCATGTGTGGGGGGTGGGACAAGGGAGGTAACAGGGGTATGCAGAGTGGATCTAGGGGCTCCATTGTGAACTAAAACAATGATAACTAACCTGAACAACAGTATACAAGGCATATTGACATTTGAGAGAGACATACAGCGAGGCATACAGTAATCACAGGTGTTGAATTGGGAAAGCTAGCTAAAAACAGTGTGCGAGGCTAATCAGCTAGCACAACAAACAGCAGGTAAAATGGCGTTGACTAGGCAACTGGGCCGACAGATAAACAAACAAGCAGAATGGAGTACCGTGATTAATGGGCAGTCCAGCGTGCGTCAGCTATGTAGCCAAGAGATCAGTGTCCAGGGGGCAGCGGTGGATGGGGCAGGGGGCAGCGGTGGATGGGGCAGGGGGGGCTGGGCTGGCGAGTGTTATCCAGGTTTTTTTTTTTTAAAAACTAACAATGACTAAATAGCTTGTAGCTAGTTAGCTGGTTAGCGTCTGGAGGTTCTTGAGTGTGTCGTAAAAATAAAATAAAAATTAAAAGTAACAGCGATTCCGTATCACAGTGGGTGAGGCAGGTTTCCGGAAGGTATAAACAAAATAAAAATCAAAAAGAGATAGAAAGTAAATGGGTTCAGAGTGTTTGGGATGCGGTGATTCAGATGGTTAGCAGGCCTGTGCTAACAAGCTAACAGTTCGTAGGCCCAGGCTAGACAAGCTAGCCGTTAGCAGGCCGAATTAGCAAGCAGGGAGATAGCGAGGGCTAGAGAGTTAACCTTTGGGGGGACGTCGCGATGGGGTGAAGTCTGTTTATTCCTCTTCATGCGGTGACATCGACAGACCGGTCGTGGGCCCGGGTAATTGTAGCCCAGGAGTATGCTACAGGTGCTCAAGTATGCTAGGTGAGCTGGAGACACAGCGTTTCATAAAGCTCGCGGGCCTTGGCCAGCAGATGGATCTTTGGCGATGTCGCAACGAAAAAGCCTGTTGAAACCACCTCGGACGATTATGTCGGCGGACCAGTCGTGATGGATCGGCGGGGCTTTGTGTCGGCAGTAAAGGGTCCAGGCCAATTGGCAAAAGAGGTATTGTTGGGCCTCTTCGGCTAGTCGGGAGATGGGCTTAGCTCGAGGCTAGCTCAAGGCTAACTGGAGCTTGTTTTGGGACAGAGACGTTAGCCAGGAGTAGCCACTCGGATTGCAGCTAGCTAGTTGCTATGATCCGATGTAAAGGTTCAGAGCTTGCAGTAGGAATCCGGAGATGTGGTAGAGAAAAAGCAGTCTGATATGCTCTGGGTTGATGTCACGCTGGTGTCCTAGTTAGCTTTGAAGACCGCTAGCAATGGCTAACTGAGTACTAGCTAGTAGCTAGTTAGCTGGCTAGCTTCTGATGGGGGTTCCGGTTCTAAAGTAAAGTATAGAAAAAGCAGATCCGTACCACATTGGGTGATGCGGGTTGCAGGAGAGTATATTCAGCTCTAGTTGGAAAGTGAGATTAAAATATGTACGAAATATATACAGAAAAAAAACGAAGAAAACTATATTTACACTAGACAGGACGGGACAAGACTAAACACACGTCCGACTGCTACGCCATCTTGGACTAGATCCATCTGCAATTTCTTGGGACACTATACCTGTTTTGCCAATTGGACTAGACCCCTTTGCTAAACGGAAACCTACTAATGCATCACGACTGGTCTACCAATGTAACCGCTTGAGAAGGCTATAACAGACTTCCTCTGTCACGACGTCCATCTAAGGCCCTTCCGCTAGCTTGCTAGCCCCGGCCTGCTAGCTGTCTGAATCGCCGTGTCTCCAGCCAGCCTAATCTACTCACTGGACCCCTATGATCACTCGGCTATGCATGCCTCTCCCTAATGTCAATATGCCTTGTCCATTGCTGTTCTGGTTAGTGATTATTGTCTTATTTCACTGTTTCGCCTCTAGCCCTGCTCAATATGCCTCAGCCAACCATTTAGTTCCACCTCCCACACATGTGGTGACATCACCTGGTTTAAATGTGTCTAGAGACAATATCTCTCTCATCATCACTCAATGCCTAGGTTTACCTCCAATGTACTTACATCCTACCATACCTTTGTATGTACATTATGCCTTGAATCTATTCTATCGGGCCCAGAAACCTGCTCCTTTTACTCTCTGTTCCGAACATACTAGATGACCAGTTCTTATAGCCTTTAGCCATTCCCTTATCCTACTCCTCCTCTGTTCCTCTGGTGATGTAGAGGTTAATCCAGGACCTGCAGTGCCTATCTCCACTCCTATTCCCCAGGTGCACTCATTTGTTTACCTCTGTAACCGTAAAAGCCTTGGATTCATGCATGTTAACATTAGAAGCCACCTCCCTAAGTTTGTTTTATTCACTGCTTTAGCACACTCTGCCAACCCGAATGTCCTAGCCGTGTTTAAATCCTGGCTTAGGAAGACCACCAAAACCCCTGACATTTCCATCCCTAACTATAACATTTTCCGACAAGATAGAACTGCCAAAGGGGGCAGAGTTGAAATCTACTACAGAGATAGCCTGCAGAGTTCTGTCTTACTATCCAGGTCTGTACCCAAAAATTTGAGCTTCCACTTTTAAAAATTCACCTTTCCAGAAAGAAGTCTCTCACCGTTGCTGCTTGCTATAGACCACCCTCTGCCCCCAGCTGTGCCCTGGACTCCATATGTGAATTGATTGCCCCCCCATCTATCTTCAGGGCTCGTGCTGCTAGGTGACCTAAACTGGGACGTGCTTAACACCCCGGCCATCCTACAATCTAAGCTTGATGCCCTCACACAAATCATCAATGAACCTACCAGGTACAACCCCAAATCCATAAACACCCTCATAGATATCTTCCTAACCAACTTGCCTCCAAATACACCTCCGCTGTTTTCAACCAAGATCTCAGTGATCACTGCCTCATTGCCTGCTCCCGTAATGGGTCTGCGGTCAAACGACCACACCTCATCACTGTCAAACGCTCCCTAAAACACTTCAGCGAACAAGCCTTTATAATCGACCTGGCCCGGGTATCCTGGAAGGATATTTACCTCATCCCGTCAGTAGAGGATGCTGTCAGGATTTGGCCAGGGTTGTTCCGGTTTTTGGTCACTAGATGCCCCCATTGTGCTTTTTGACCTTTTGTTTTCCCTTGATCCCCATTATTATCTGTAAAGTCCATGGAGAATAAGAGCACCTTCTCCCAGCTGCCCACTGCACTGAGGCTAGGAAACACTGTCACCACTGATAAATTGAGAATTTCAATAAGCATTTTTCTATGGCTGGCCATGATTTCCACCTGTCTATCCCTACCCCGGTCAACTGCCCTGCCCTGCACCCACCACAACAACTCGCCCAAGCCTCCCCATTTCTCCTTCACCCAAATCCAGATAACTGATGTACTGAAGGAGTTGCAAAATCTGGACCCCTACAAATCAGCCGGGCTAGACAATCTGGACCCTCTCTTTATAAAATGATCTGCCGAAATTGTTGCAATCCCTATTACTAGCCTGTTCAACCTCTTTCGTATCGTCTGAGATTTCCAAAGATTGGAAAGCTGCCGCGGTCATCCCCCTCATCAAAGGGGGAGGCTCTCTAGACCCAAACTGCTACAGACCTATATCTATCCTACCCTGCTTTTCTAAGGTCTTTGAATCCCACTGTACCTTCTCCGCTATGCAATCTGGTTTCAGAGCTGGTCATGGGTGCACCTCAGCCACGCTCAAGGTCCTAAATAATATCATAATGTAATGTAGTTCGTCTGTTGTTTGTAGAGAGTCAGACCAAAATGCAGCGTGTAGGTTACTCATGACTTTTAATGAAGAAAATAGCGGCACATGAAATAACTGAAAATACGAAAACACCAAATGAGTGAAACTAATACAGCCTATCTGGTGACTAACACAGAGACAGGTACAATCGCCCACGAAATACAACGCGCACTCAAGCTACCTAAATACGGTTCCCAATCCGAGACAACTAGAATCAGCTGACTCCAATTAGGAATCGCCTCAGGCAGCCAAGCCTAACTAGACACACCCCTACTAATACACACTCCCAATTAATACAAACCCCAATACGAAATACAACATATAAACCCATGTCACACCCTGGCCTACCCAAACATATAACAAAAACACAAGATACAATGACCAAGGCGTGACACATAACCGCCATCGATAAGAGACATTACTGTGCAGCCATATTCATCGACCTGGCCAAGGCTTTCAACTCTCAATCAACACATTCTTATCGGCAGACTCATCTGCCTTTGTTTCTCAAATGACTGCCTCGCCTGGTTCCACAACTACTTCTCTGATAGAGTACAGTGTGTCAAATCAGAGGGCCTGTTGTTTGGACCTCTGGCAGTCTCTATGGAGGTGCCACAGGGTTCAATTCTCGGGCCTTCTTATTGCCTTTCCTCCCTTATCTTATCTAATTTGCACACACTGTATATGTACTTTTTGTACTGTATTATTGACTGTATGTTTGTTTATTCCATGTGTAACTCTGTGTTGTTGCTTGTGTCGTTCTGCTTTGCTTTATCTTGGCCAGGTCGCAGTTGTAAATGAGAACTTGTTCTCAACTAGCCTACCTGGTTAAATAAAGGTGAAAAATATATATATATATTCCAGGTGGTGTCAGAGGAAAGCCCTAAAAATTGCTGAGGACTCCAGCCACCCAAGTTATAGACGGTTCTCTCTGCTACAATATGACAGGCAGTACCTCATATGTATGCTCGTTGTTCTCACAAGGGTCTTGACTTGACTGCAGTTTGTCGTTATATCCAACTTCCGTGGGAAAACGCCCACTTTCAGTGGTCATTGGCACGCTGGAGAAGTGTGCTCTTCACGGATGAATCCCGCTTTCAAATTTTCCATGGCAGATGGTAATTTGAATGCACTGTTATGCAGGTGAATGAGGACCCAAAAGCGACTTGGCGAAAACAGAGTCTTTATTCCAGTAATGGATATAGGCAATACTCCTGGACAATCAGAGCAGAAGACAAAACATAAAAAACTAAATTCCACTCGTAGTGACGAGGACAGACTGGAGACTCGACCATTAACTGTAGGTAGCCTCGGGAAGGCACCGACCGTAGCAGACTCAGACACCTGCTCACACGCAGCATCTGAGAGAAACAAGACACGACAGGGCGAGACAAAGACACAGCACGGCGAACATAATACAAGGATCCGACAGGACAGAAACGGAAAACAAGGGGAGAAATAGGGACTCAAATCAGTGGGCAAGATAGGGAACAGGTGTGAAAAGACTAGATGATTGAGTAGGAGAATAGGAACAGCTGGGAGCAGGAACGGAATGATAGAGAGAGGAGAGAGAGGGAGGGAGAGAGAAAAAGGGAACAAACCTAATAAGACCAGCAGGGGGAAACGAACAGAAGGGAAAGCAAAATGACAAGACAATATAAGACAAAACATGACATGCACAGAGATACCGTGATGAGATCCTGAGGCCCATTGTCGTACCATTCATCTGCCAGCATCACCCCATGTTTCAGCATGATAATGCATGGCCCCATGTTGCAAGGACCTGTACACAATTCCTGGAAGCTGAAAATGTCCCAGGCCTGCATACTCATTAGAAATGGCACCCATTGACCATGTTTGGGATGCTCTGGATGGACGTCTATGACAGCATGTTTCCTTATATGGAACTGTAACTCAGAAACATCTTTAAAATTGTTGCATATTGCGTTTATATTTTTGTTCAGTGTAGTTCGTTAAATAGTGAACCAAATAGCTGCCAGGTCTATCTGCATTGACCCTTTTTGCACAAACGTTTTTGACCCATCACATACGCTGCTGCTACTGTTTATTATCTGTCACTTTATTTGGAGTTATATGTACATACAATGAGCTCCAAAAGTATTGGGACAGCGACACCTATTTTTTTTAGCTCTGTACTCCAACACTTTGGATTTGAAATGATACAACTATGAGGTTAATGTGAAGACTGTCAGCTTTAATTTGAGGGTATATTCATCCATATCGAGTGAACCATTTAGAAATTACAGCACTTTTTTGTACACATAGTGCATTTTGTTACAATACCCCATAATGACAAACCAATGTTTAGGGCCGTTTTCCTGTTGGTGTAACCAATACTCAGGGAGAAAAAGGTATAGATTCACGCGCAGAGCGCGACAGATGTTTATTGGGCTTACGCAGAAGGCAGGAATCGTGGTCACAGGCAGGCAATGGTTAAACACAGGTAGTCAGTCAAAAACAAACAATACCTCACAACCATTCAAATAGAAATAACTAAATAGGGAGTTGATGAGACCAGGTGAGAAACGAACACAGGTGAAATCATGTGTATTTAGCCACGTTATTGTTACTCATTGTGTATTTATTATTACATGTATTATTACGTGTTTTACTTATGTTATTTCTCTATTTTCTTTCTATCTGCATTGTTGGGAAAGGCCCGTAAGTAAGCATTTCACTGTTAGTCTCCACCTGTTGTTTACAAAGCATTAATACAATTTGATTAGATTTGAGGTGTGTGTTCCATTTTTATGACAAATAAGGCTGGAGAGTCACCCTCTGAGAATACCAATTGAGCTGGAAAAGCAATTTGTTGGCTGTCAGGGAGAGCCTTCCTTCAAGGCCTTTTGTGAAGGGTGAATTAACACAAACTTTAGGCTGCCCCCTGAGACATTCAGAGACAAAATACCGTAGCATTCAGCTTGGCTGAGCTTCTTATCCCTCTCATTGCAACATACCCTGCCTTGATCTCTCTTCTATTCCTTTTCACTAACACTATTTTCACCAATCCTATGGTAACTGGGGAATGACATGGTGTATGGTGGGTATCCAAAAGGAACACCGCTGAACTTGGACATGCTTTCGCATTGCAAAAACACTACCTGAAATACACAGTGGATACACAAATGAAAAGAATACACAACTCCCACCATAACTTCTACTTTTTAGCCATTTGCTGATCGTAATCAAAGCTATAGGATTGAGAAGCCATTCTACCCTCACAATCCTGAGCTACTGTACTGTACATTTCACAACCGTCGACAAAAGCTATCAATAGTTGTTTACGTGGTAGTTAGGTATCATCGCCCAAACCTAGTATTGTGTTTAATGTATAGTCCTGATTTTTGCTTTGCAGTCCAAGATAAAGATTTATTTTCTTCTGGACAATCTCATCTGAATGTCTAACGAGGGAGACAGGTTGAGTAAAAGTAAAACAAATAAAACATTGCTAAAAGAGATGCCCTTATATACTGTAGTTGGTTCACATTTGATTTGGCCTGTGTGTTATAATAACTTCAGATGGAGACAGATATTCAATTCACAGGAAATTTCACTCCTGGGAGAAAGCATAAGGTTATGTTGTAGGGTTGTATACCTCACATGTCTTCAAAAAATTGGTAGGGCCTTCTCGCAGGAAGTATGGCAAGCCTCGGGGCACAGCCTCGGGGCACAGCCTCTCTCTTCCTTTGGTTGGAAGAGAGACAAATAAAAGCACAATTTACTGTTTTACAACATTGTTCATGTGGTTGTCAATGTTAAGATCTAATCCACAATACTGATGTGTATTTTTTAAAAGTAGCAATTATCAATACACCAAAACGTAGGTAATAACTGTACGGAAGACTTTGTCAATATAATATTACTTCTGAGGTTTTGACCTGTTGCACACTCGACAACCACTGTGATTATTATTATTTGACCATGCTGGTCATCAATGAACATTTGAACATCTTAGCCATGTTCTGTTATAATCTCCACCCGGCACAGCCAGAAGAGGACTGGCCACCCCTCATAGCCTAGGTTGCTTCCGAGGTTCTGGCCTTTCTAGGGAGTTTTTCCTAGCCACCGTGCTTCCACACCTGCATTGCTTGCTGCTTGGGGTTTTAGGCTGGGTTTCTGTACAGCACTTTGTGACATCGGCTGATGTAATAAGGGCTTTATGAATACATTTGATGGATTGAAATTTGATTGAGGTAGTTTTGTGGCAACAAAAAAAAGGTTTAAATATGTGTCCAAAACACTTAAATATTTCCTGAACATTCTTTTATCTCCCATTTTTAGGACAGGCACTTCAAAACCTTATTCCTTATGATTTATTTGTTGATTTTTTTTTGTTGCCATTTATGAATGGGCTATTCAATGTGTTTGTATGGGCTATAGTATGGGCTATTCAATGTGTTTGTATGGGCTATAGTATGGGCTATTCAATGTGTTTGTATGGGCTATAGTATGGGCTATTCAATGTGTTTGTATGGGCTATAGTAGTAAAGGTAAGTAATCAGCAATCAATAGCAATGTAATACTAAAAATAATATAAGGTAGAACAAAAACACACAAGAAATACAAATAAGAAATAATACGAACAAGAGAAAGTAAGTAAGCATACTATATACAGGGTCAGTCAGTTCTAGTACCAAATTTACAATCTGCAGGGATACTGGGGTGATAGAAGTAGATATGTATAGAGATAAGGTGACCAGGCAACAGGATATATGATAAACAGAGTAGCAGCCGGGTATATGATGATTGTATGTGAGTGGGTGTGCGTGTGTGTAGTCAGCATGAATGTATGTGCAGATGTGTGTGTGAGCAAATTGTGAAGTGAGTGTCAGTGTGTGTGAGTGTGTAGGGCCCTGTGAGTTTGCATAAAAAGCAAATAAAGGGGTAACTCAGATAGTCCTTGTAGCCATTTTGTTACTTATTTATATAGTTAGCTGTTAAGCCATCTTATGTCTCTGGGATAGAAATGCTTCAGGAGGCTGTTGGTGTCAGACTTGATGCACTGGTACCGCTTGTCGTGCGGAAGCAGAGAGAACACTATGGCTTGGGTGACTATATCACACCGCCTCATGTAGAGGGATGGCAGGGAGTCCGCGCCCCAGTGATGTACTGGGCTGTCCGCACCACCCTCTGTAGTGCCATGTGATTGAGGGCGGTGCTATTGCCATACCAAGCAGTGATGCAGCCAGTCAAGATGCTCTCAATATTGACTCCCTTTATAAATACAGGTTAAATAAATACAAATAAGTGAAACGTAGAGCATGTTCATAGAACTTTAAATCGGCTTAAACGGAAAGCTAAAACCCTGCCATCATCTGTGAAGCTCAAAATGTGAGAGATTTTAGATTAGACCATCACACAAGCTCAATATTTGTATACCTTGAACCAGTTTCCAATTCATATGAGTCTCTTGATGTATGGCCACTGAGCAGTATTTGTAAAGGTTAGGTTTGAATTTGTTAGATGCTGTATTTCTTCTAAATGTCACCCCTGTCAAAAGTGGGCAGACAAATTAAATAAGCTGTACATGAATGATTTTAAATATGTGATATTTCAAAGGATAACTCAATGCTATACATTAAATGAATGCTTCACTTGCTGTATTGCTGTACAATATACTATAAGAACATAGAGTACAATGCAGAGCAGTATTAACCTAATCATTATACAGTTGAAGTCGGAAGTGTGCATACACTTAGGTTGGAGTCTTTAAAATTGGTTTTTCAACCACTCCACAAATTTCTTGTTAAAACTATAGTTTAGGCAAGTCGGTTAGGACATCTACAGTGGGGCAAAAATGTATTTAGTCATATGGTCAGATGAAAACAAAATATAACTTTTTGGTAAAAACTCAACTCGTCGTGTTTGGAGGACAAAGAATGCTGAGTTGCATCCAAAGAACACCAAAGCTACTGTGAAGCATGGGGGTGGAAACATCATGCTTTGGGGCTGTTTTTCTGCAAAGGGACCAGGACGACTGATCCGTGTAAAGGAAAGAATGAATGGGGCCATGTATCATGAGATTTTGAGTGAAAACCTCCTTCCATCATCAAGGGCATTGAAGATTAAATGTGGCTGAGTCTTTCAGCATGACAATGATCCCAAACACACCGCCCGGGCAACAAAGGAGTGACTTCGTAAGAAGCATTTCAAGGTCCTGGAGTGGCCTAGCCAGTCTCCAGATCTCAACCCCATAGAAAATCTTTGGAGGGAGTTGAAAGTCCGTGTTGCCCAGCAACAGCCCCAAAACATCACTGCTCTAGAGGAGATCTGCATGGAGGAATGGGCCAAAATACCAGCAACAGTGTGTGAAAACCTTGTGAAGACTTACAGAAAACGTTTGACCTCTGTCAATGCCAACAAAGGGTATATAACAAAGTATTGAGATAACATTTTGTTATTGACCAAATACTTATTTTCTGCCATAATTTGCAAATAAATTCATTAAAAATCCTACAATGTGATTTTCTGAATTTTCTTCTCTCATTTTGTCTGCCATAGTTGAAGTGTACCTATGATGAAAATTACAGGCCTCTCTCATCTTTTTAAGTGGGAGAACTTGCACAATTGTTTACAGACAGATTTTTTCACTTATAATTCACTGTATCACAATTCCAGTGGGTCAGAAGTTTACATACACTAAGTTGACTGTGCCTTTAAACAGCTTGGAAAATTCCAGGAAATTATGTCATGGCTTTAGAAGCTTCTGACAGGCTAATTGACATCATTTGAGTCAATTGGAGGTGTACCTGTGGATGTATTTCAATGCCTAACTTCAAACGCAAACTCACCTCTTTGCTTAACATCATGAGAAAATCAATAGAAATCAGCCAAGACTTCAGAAAACAAATTGTAGACCTCCACAAGTCTAGTTCATCCTTTTGAGCAATTTCCAAACGCCTGAAGGTACCACGTTCATCTGTAAAAACAAACAATAGTATGCAAGTATAAACACCATGGGACCACGCAGCCATCATACCGCTCAGGAAGGAGACTAATCCTGTCCTCTACAGATGAACGTACTTGGTGCAAAAGGTGCAAATCAATCCCACAACAACAGCAAAGGACCTTGTGAAGATGCTGGAGGAAACAGGTACAAAAGTACCTATATCCATAGTAAAATGAGTCACATATCGATATAACCTGAAAGGCCGCTCAGCAAGGAAGAAGCCACTGCTCCAAAATCACCATAAATGAGATGACGCTGGAGAGACGAAGCAAGTATGGGGAGTAAAACATTTAATAAAGATGGACATGGAACGAGACAGAAACAGCATCAGCAAACTAATATTAAAGACCAAAAACAATACATTGCAGCAGCGGGGAACAGAGCTGGGGATCTGACAAATATAGGGGAGGAAATGAACAGGTGATAAGTGAGTCCAGGTGAGTCCATGGATGGCAGGAGTGCGTGATGCAGGGCAACCTGGCACCCACAAGCACCAGTGGGAGGGAAGAGTAGGAGCAGATGTAATAGCCAGACTACGGTTTGCAACTACACATGGGGAAAAATATTGTACTTTTTGGAGAAATGTCCTTTAGTCTGATGAAACAAAAATAGAACAGTTTGTTCATAATAACCATCTTTATGTTTGGAGGAAAAAGGGGGAGGCTTGCAAGCCGAAGACACCATCCCAACCGTGAAGCACAGGATGAGAGGAAAGGGGAGGGAGAGAGGGAGAACCAAACAAGACCAGCAGAGGGAAACGAATACATGGGGAGCACAGGGACAAGACATGACAATAAATGACAAACATGATGCCCAAACATTTAATAAAGATGGACATGGAACGAGGAAACAGCATCAGCCCCAATATTCAAGGCAGCAGCGGGCAGCATCATGTTGTGGGGGTGCTTTGCTGCAGGAGGGACTGGTGCACTTCACAAAATAGATGGCATCATGAGGATGTAAAATTATGTGGATATATTGAAGCAACATCTCAAGACATCAGTCAGCAAGTTAAAACTACTTTGGGATAGGGGCAGCATTTTCACTTTTGGATGAATAGCGTGCCCAGAGTAAACTGCCTCCTACTCAGTCCCAGATGCTAATATATGCATATTATTATTATTATTGGATAGAAAGCCCTCTAAAGTTTCGAAAACTGTTGGCAGGCAAAAAACTGAGAAAAAATCCAAACAGAAGTGGGAAATCTGAGGTTTGTCGTTTTTTAACTCAGCCCCTATCGAATTCACGATGGGATATGGGTTATTTTGCACTTCCTAAGGCTTCCAATAAATGTCAACTGTCTTTAGAACATTGTTTCAGGCTTCTACAGCAAAGGGGGGGGGCGGATGAGAGCTGTTTGACTAAGGGGTCTGGCAGCAGCCTCGTTCTCAGTCACGCGCATTTCACATGAGAGGTAGCTCTAGTTCCATTGCTTTTCTACAGACAATGGAATTTTCCGGTTGGAACATTATTGAACATTTATGATAAAAACATCCTAAAGATTGATTCTATACCTAGTTTGACAAGTTTCTTCGCCCTGTAATATAACTTTTTGAACTTTTCGTCCTACTGGACCTGAACACACTTTTGGATATGTTTACTAAACGTGTAAACAAAAGGAGGTGTTTGGACATAAATGATTAACTTTATCGAACAAATCAAACATTTATTGTGGAACTGGGATTCCTGGGAGTGCATTCTGATGAAGATCATCAAAGGTAAGTGAATATTTATAATGCCATTTTTGACTAATGTTGACTGCGCAACATGGCGGATATTTCTTTTGGCTGGTTTGGGCTCAGAGCGCAGTACTCAGATTATGCTTTTTCCATAAAGTTTTTTTGAAATCTGACACAGCGGTTGCATTAAGGAGAAGTGTATCTAAAGTTCCATGCATAACACTTGAATTTTCATCAACATTTATAATGAGTATTTCTGTGAATTCATGTGGCTCTCTGCACAATCACTATGTTTTAGAACTACTGAACGTAATGCACCAATGTAAAATGAGATTTTTTAATATAAATATGAACTTTATTAAACAAAACATACATGTATTGTGTAACATGAAGTCCTAAGAGTGTCATCTGATGAAGATCATCAAAGGTTAGTGCTTAATTTTATCTTTCTTTGTGCTTTTTGTGACTCCTCTCTTTGGCTGGAAAAATGGCTGTGTTTTTCAAACATAATCGTTTGTGGAGATTTCACTGTAAATCATTTTTTTTAAATCAGACACTGTGGCTGGATTAACGAGAATGTTATCTTTAAAATTGTGTAAAATACTTGTATGTTTGAGAAATTAGATTTATGAGCTTTCTGTTGATTTATATTTGGCGCCCTGCAATTTCATTGGCTGTTGGCGAGCGGAACCCCAGTCCTAGACAGGTTAAAGCTTGATCAGAAATGGGTCTTCCAAATGGACACTGACCCCAAGCATACTTCCAAAGTTGTGGCAAAATGGCTTAAGGACAACAAAGTCAAGGTATTGGAGTGGCCATCACAAAGCCCTGACCGCAATCCTATAATATGTAGGGAGAACTGAAAAAGTGTGTGTGAGCTAGGAGGCCTACAAACCCGACTCAGTTACACCAGCTCTGTCAGGAGGAATGGGCCAAAATTCAATCAACTTATTGTGGGAAGCTTGTGGAAGGCTACCCGAAACATTTGAGCCACATAAAACAATTTAAAGGCAATGCTACCAAATACCAATTGAGTGTATGTACATTTCTGAACCACTGGGAATGTGGTGAAAGAAATAAAAGCTGAAATAAATCATTCTTTCTACTACTATTCTGACATTTCACATCCTTAAAATAAAGTGGTGATCCTAACTGACCTAAGACAATTTTTACCAGGATTAAATGTCAGGAATTGTGAAAAACTGAGTTGAAATGTATTTAGCTAAGGTGTTTGTAAACTTCCGACTTCAACTGTATTGTGGCGAAATCCTGCACGGAGCTTTCACCGTGCGCTGCCACTTTAAGAGCGCGTCAGCAGTAAGGAAGGAGGAAATAAAGACAGCTGTTTCAGCTCTTTGGGGAGGAGCTCTTGGTTGGCGCGGTTTGATTGTGTGTGCTATGCTGCAGATGCCCTTGTTTATTTTCAGCGTGTGTAGTTTATAAAGTATTTAACTCAATCATCGGTGTGACCGCTCTAGGTCGTGGTTGTTATCGTTTGGGACCACACCGGTTATGGATCGCATGGATTAGTAGCAACATTGATGTGAACCTTTGACATACAAACCAACAAAACATCAGATAGTCAGACAGTACACCGGCAAGCCGCCTTTGTTGTCTGTGAACACCCCCCACATTCATACCCTCTGCACTCCTCCACTGGAAGATCATTCAGATTATTGCACATCCTCTGACTGGGTTCTTTCTTGTCAATTGTTTCTATGAAGTTGCTGTTCAATTGCGCTGCCATTATTATTATTATATTATTATTAGAATAATATGAGGTATTCTGGTGGGGTTACCCCTGTGCTGTGATGTGGGTTTTATAGGGTGTGTAATTCCCTTTTCTCTCCACTGGCTATCTGGTAAACAGGCTACACTCTGGGCAGTCTCTTCTGCTGATGTGTGTGGGTCTCGTAGTGGAATTCCGCCTATTCTACTCTTTTCCTTTCAGCATAGTTAATACCTGCCTGGCGCCTGAACAAAATCTTTATCTTTACCCCTCTCTAATAAATACCGCTACAGTATATTATGTCTGTTTTAAAACATTTTAAAACAGACATATTACACAAGTGCTTCTGAAATTAATATTGAAACAAAACCTGATGTCTGAGAGTCAAGAGAAACCTTATATTTTTCATTTTTTTTCTTTCTCTTTTTTGCCAGGCCATCCAGCCACTTTGTGCGCCAGTAGTACATGCAATCAGCTAACTCATTTCTTCAAGGTGTGGGGGGGTGGTCTTTGCCTGGAAAGAGATACTCTGTTAGTCCCTTGTAAACACACTCACAAATGTCTCACTCCAAGGTGTCTGTCTCTCTCTCTCTCTCCTCTGCCAGATTCAGCTAAGCACCAGCACTAAGAGAGAAAGAGAGCGGGAGAGATGGACAGAGGGGAGAGAGCAAGCAAGAGAGAGACAGAGAGCTCCGAGAGAGCTGAGAGAGGTCAAGCATTAGAGGGAGAGAGCTGAGAGAGCAAGCAAGAGAGGGAAAGAGCTGGGAGAGAGCAAGCTAGAAAGGGAGAGAGCTGAGAGAGAGGAAAAGAGAGTAAGCAAGAGAGTGCGTACTGTATACTACAGGATACGCTGCCTTATCTATTCCCACGTCTGTATGTGTGTGAACCGAAGCAAGGAGTGAGCATTGGGAGTATTTTCTGCTTCTCCTTTCAGCCAGAGTGAGCATTGGGAGTATTTTCTGCTTCTCCTTTCAGCCAGAGTGAGCATTGGGAGTATTTTCTGCTTCTCCTTTCAGCCAGAGTGAGCATTATATTTTCTGATTCTCCTTTCAGCCAGAGTGAGCATTGGGAGTATTTTCTGCTTCTCCTTTCAGCCAGAGTGAGCATTGGGAGTATTTTCTGATACTCCTTTCAGCCAGAGTGAGCATTGGGAGTATTTTCTGCTTCTCCTTTCAGCCAGAGTGAGCATTGGGAGTATTTTCTGCTTCTCCTTTCAGCCAGAGTGAGCATTGGGAGTATTTTCTGATTCTCCTTTCAGCCAGAGTGAGCATTGGGAGTATTTTCTGATTCACCTTTCAGCCAGAGTGAGCATTGGGAGTATTTTCTGCTTCTCCTTTCAGCCAGAGTGAGCATTGGGAGTATTTTCTGATTCTCCTTTCAGCCAGAGTGAGCATTGGGAGTATTTTCTGATTCTCCTTTCAGCCAGAGTGAGCATTGGGAGTATTTTCTGATTCTCCTTTCAGCCAGAGTGAGCATTGGGAGTATTTTCTGATTCACCTTTCAGCCAGAGTGAGCATTGGGAGTATTTTCAGAGTGAGCATTGGGAGTATTTTCTGATTCACCTTTCAGCCAGAGTGAGCATTTCACCTTTCACCTTTCAGCCAGAGTGAGCATTGGGAGTATTTTCTGATTCACCTTTCAGCCAGAGTGAGCATTGGGAGTATTTTCTGATTCACCTTTCAGCCAGAGTGAGCATTGGGAGTATTTTCTGATTCTCCTTTCAGCCAGAGTGAGCATTGGGAGTATTTTCTGATTCACCTTTCAGCCAGAGTGAGCATTGGGAGTATTTTCTGCTTCTCCTTTCAGCCAGGTGTTTTTCGGGGTTGAACATTTCAATAGGAATGTCAGCTACAGTGTTCGCATGAAATGAAATGTAAAAAGGCTTTGAGTCTGTCTTGGAGGTGGAACATAGCTTGGAAACATAGGAGAGTGAACTGGATTTCATGGACTGAATTGGATTACTACGCAGCAAGAGGAACGCTGTCAGACTGGAGTTACAATTAAGACTTAAAGTAAGTTCTAATCGTCTCTCTTTCTTCATTGATGCCTCCTTTGTCCAAGTCCTTTATCACTTGGAGATGCTAGTGGTTAATCTAGTCAGTCTTTCAGTCTTGTGTTCATTGACGGGAGTGAGCTATAGTGTGTTGTCTCACAGTGAAGAGGGACACAACCATGTACAGGTGCTGAACTCCTCCATGTCTTCTGTGTTATTTTGTTGCCGTCACCAAAGGACATGTTGAAGACAAAAATATTATGTGTCATGGGTCTACAGTTAGCATCCTGAGTGTCATGTTCTAAACAGAATAAATTATTTCCCTACTGAAAATTTAGATTTTGTTTCTTCTAAATATTGTGTTTCTTTGTAATAACACTACAAACACATTTAGAGCTAAACATGTTTAAAATGCATTTTCAGTTTCAACAAGTTTATTGCAAATAGATTGAAAATATAGATTTAGTGTTTTTAACAAACTCAGCAAAAAAAAGAAATGTCCCTTTTTTCAGGACTGTGTCTTTCAAAGACAATTCGTAAAAATCAAATAACTTCCCAGATCTTCATTTTAAAGGGTTTAAACACTGTTTCCCATACAATTAATGAACATGCACCTGCGGAACTGTCTTTAAGACACTAACAGTGTCCCAGACATGCTCAATGGGGTAGGCATTTAAGGTCACAATAAAGAAAACTTAGGACACTAAAGAGGCCTTTCTACTGGCTCTGAAAAACACCAAAAGAAAGATGGCCATGGTCCCTGCTCATCTGTGTGAACGCACCTTAGGCATGCTGAAAGGAAGAATGAGGCCTGCAGATGTGGCCAGAGCAATAAATTGCAATGCCCGTACTGTGAGACACCTAAGACAGCGCTACGGACAGCTGATCGTCCTCGCTGTGGCAAACTACATGTAGCAACACCTGCACAGGATTGGTACATCCGAACAACACACCTGCGGGACAGGTACAGGATGGCGACAACAACTGCCCGAGTTACACCAGGAACGCACAATCCCTCCATCAGTGCTCAGACCGTCCGCAAAAAGGCTGAAAGAGGCTGGACTGAGGGCTTGTAGGACTGTTGTAAGGCAGGTCCTCACCAGACATCACAGGCAACAACGTTGCCTATGGACCAGACAGGACTGGCAAAAAGTGCTCTTCACTGACGAGAGGTGGTTTTGTCTCACCACGGGTGATGGTTGGATTCGTGTTTATCGTCGAAGGAATGAGCGTTACACCGAGGCCTGTACTCTGGAGCGTGGAGGACCCGTCATAGTCTGGGGCGGTGTGTCATAGCATCATCGGACTGAGCTTGTTGTCATTGCAGGCAATCTCAATGCTGTGCGTTACCGGGAAGACATCCTCCTCCCTCACGTGGTACCCTTCCTGCAGGATCATCCTGACATGGCCCTCCAGCATGACAATGCCACCAGCTATACTGCTCGGTCTGTGCGTGATTTCCTGCAAGACAGGAATGTCAGTGTTCTGCCATTGCCAGCGAAGAGCCCGGATCTCAATCCCATTGAGCACATCTGGGACCTGTTGGATCGGAGGGTGAGGGCTATATATTTTATATTTGAGGTTCTTCAAAGTAGCCATCTTTTGCCTTGATGACAGCTTTGCACACTCTTGGCATTCTCTCAACCAGCTTCACTTGGAATGCTTTTCCAATAGTCTTGAAGGAGTTCCCACATATGCTGAGCACTTGTTGGCTGCTTTTTCTCCACTCTGCAGTCCAACTCATCCCAAACCATCTCAATTGGGTTGACGTTGGGTGATTGTGGAGGCCAGGTCATCTGATGCAGCACTTCATCTCTCTCCTTATTGGTCAAATATCTCTTACACAGCCTGGAAGTGTGTTGAGTCATTGTCCTGATGAAACACAAATGATAGTCCCACTAAATGCAATCCAGATGGACAGCGTATCAGTGCATAATGCTGTGGTAGCAATGATTGTCAAGAGTGCCTTGAATTCTAAATACATTGCTGACAGTGTCACCATTAAATCACCATTACACCTCCTCCAAGCTTCACGGTGGGAACCACACATGCAGATATCATTCGTTCACCTACTCTGCGTCTCAAAGACACATCAGTTGGAACCAAAAATCTGAAATTTGGACTCATCAGACCAAAGGACAGATTTCCAACAGTCTAATATCCGTTGCTTATGTTTCTTGGCCCAAGCAAGTCTCTTCTTTTCATTGATGTCCTTTAGTAGTGGTTTCTTCGCCACAATTTGACCATGAAGGCCTGATTCACGCAGTCTTCTCTGAACAGATGTTGAGATATGTCTGTTACTTGAACTGTGTGAAGCATTCATTTGTGCTGCAATCTGTGGTGCAGTTAACTCTAGTGAACTTATCCTCTGCAGCAGAGGTAACTCTGGGTCTTCCTTTCCAATGGCGGTCCTCGTGAGAGCCAGTTTCATCATAGCGCTTGATGTTTTTTGCAGCCTCACTTGAAGAAACATTCAAAGTTATTTAAATTTTCCCCATTGACTGACCTTCATGTCTTAAAGTAATGCTGGACTGTCGTTTTTCTTTGCTTAATTGAGCTGTTCTTGTCATAATTTGAACTTGGTCATTTACCAAATATATATCTTCTGTATACCACCCATAACCTGTCACAACACAACGGAATTGCCTGCGCCTCGTGAGTTTCGATTTGTTTACTAAACACGTAAACAAAAGGAGGTGTTTGGACATAAATTATCGAACAAATCAAACATTTATTGTGGAACTGGGATTCCTGGGAGTGCATTCTGATGAAGATCATCAAAGGTGAGTTAATATTTATAATGCTATTTCTGACTAATATTGACTCCAACATGGCGTATATCTGTTTGGCTTGATTTGTCATCTGAGTGCCGTACTCAGATTATGCTTTTTCCATAAAGTTTTTTAAAATCTGACACAACGGTTGCATTAAGGAGAAGTTTATCTAAAGTTCCTTGTATAATAGTTGTATCTATTATCAATGTTTATTATAAGTATTTCTGTGAATTCGTGTGGCTCTCTGCAAATTCACTGCATGTTTTGGAACTACTGAACATAACACGCCAATGTAAAATGAGATTTTTGGATATAAATATTCACTTTATCGAACAAAACATATATGTATTGTGTAACATGAAGTCCTATGTGTGTCATCTGATGAAGATCATCAAAGGTTAGTGATTCATTTTATCTATATTTTTGCTTTTGGTGACAACTCTCTTTGGCTGGAAATGTTGCTGTGTTTTTCTGTGACTTGGTGGTGACCTAACATAATTTTTGTGGCGCTTTCGCTGTAAAGCCTTTTTGGAATCAGACATTAACGAGAATTTTATCTTTAAAATTGTGCCTAATACTTATATGTTTGAGAAATTTGATTTATGAGATTTCTGTTTTGAATTTGG